>NC_083577.1:40637197-40937197 GCF_027579695.1 Neoarius graeffei
ATGAAACACATCTAGCAGAAAATGTAGACGTCAATCCCTGTGACTCTGTGTTCCTTTTCTGATAGTGATCCATTAAAAGCTATTCCCAAAGCCCGAATCCGTGTGTTATGTTCAGTGTTTGTTCCCATAATTGGAAATATTAGGCCTAAATATTTAAAAAGAAAATAAAACGTTTGATGCAATATTAATATTAATGTAGCCGTTAATGTAACCTACAGCTTGGTAGTTTTATTGGAAAACAGTCAGGTCACAACTCAGGACTGACTTTATGAAACACTCAGCACGCTCGTGTTTATCCCTGTTTCCCTGTCAGATGATTTCGTGTTTAATCGATAACACAGAGCCTGGGGTTACCTCAGAACATTAGTGAAAACGAAAAGGACGAGAAATTTCATATCTTTTTGATGCAATGTTATGTTATAATGTTGTAATAAAGTCGCAGTTATAATCGAACGGATAATGAATCAGTAATTAATAATATTATTATTATTATTATTATTATTATTATTATTATTAATTATTATTAATTTATTTATTAAAAACGAAACCTATTAATTTGATAGACCAATCAAAACACTTTATTTTGTTATATTAAAGCATCAAGGAGCTATTTTTGCAAACTTTTGTGAGAATGTTTTTTAGAAAGCGGCTTTAATTCTGGTTAACAGTTTGATTATCCATTTGGACAAGCATGCTTACGGACACTTTAACCACAATGACCAAGAAAAACTCATGTGCGGCGGATGTGTGGTTTTTTTTTTTTTTTTTGGTTGGATGTTTTTTTTTTGTTTGTTTGTTTGTTTGTTTTTGACGAAACAGAAACCACAACACGTTGATTTCCTGGTTTTGCCATGCATAAACGCAAGCTGTGTCCCTAATTTAGTGTTTTATTCTCAGGTTTTATTCATGGTACACTTTTGCATTGCAAATGTACACAAATTTGCCATAGACTCCAATAAATCTGCGACATTAATTGGAATTTCTATAGGTGTGTGTGTGTGTGTGTGTGTGTGTGTGTGTGTGTGTGTGTGTGTGTGTGTGTGTGTGTGTGTGTGTGTTCTCTGCAATTACTGGATCCCCAAGAATATCGCGTTGGGATTACTCGGTATCTGATAAAGGAGGGAAAAACGTTTCCCAGTAATAGAAGGAAAAAAAATCACTCCAGTAAACGCAGACCCACTCGCACGCCAACACAGTCGCTCATTCATGTAAATTCTCCGTCAATAATAGTGAGGCACCTGTAGTGAGAACTGACGGGAACAGTGTCAGCACAACTACAGTACCTTCAATGTACCACTCTGTGCTGCTAAATACTTTGTAGTCTTCATATGGTGGACATAGCCTACCTATTATTATCGCCTTATAATAACCTATAATCATCGGATAGGCAGTAGTGTTGGATGATGCTGGAGAATGAGACACAGCACAGTCCGCTTCTTCCACCTCTCAGCACTCACAGCTGGGTAGCTCTGTGAAATCACTGAGCGGATCTGAGTCACTTTTGAAGAAGGTAAGGTCGCTTTGCACGAGCGTGCTGGATGTTGTGAGCTGATCAGAGGAGCACTTAGCTATTCTATACAGGATGCGCTTAAAGTGCGGGATCTAATTTTGTTTTGAGCTGAAAACGCTTTGAGTCTCGTATTCCGGACACGCTGAAGTTATAATTAATGTTTTAAGATGCTTCAAAAGTGATCGATATCGGGTCGATGCTTCATGTCAATTTTGGTGCATGATGTTGTTTCATAATATACTCGAAATGCAAACTGGATTTTTTTAACGTTACCAGTGCCCAGGGTAAATAAATAAATAAATAAATAAAGACGGGCATTATGGTTTTGTATTAACTGTGATGTGAATGCGAGGCGATAGAGCGCAACACATGCAGTTGATCATCCTCGGATTTAAGTCATATTAACAGCCGATTGCATAAGGCCAATTACTCCTTAACCTGCCGGGGGGAAAGGATTGCCAGACTCTGATTAGGTAGGTCCTGAGTTATATATCAGCTTTTGCATGCAGACGGACGCTTAATGTTTGCACTCAATAACCAAAGACATATTAATCTCAGATAGTGAAAGGCTGTTCAAGTGTCCCGGTTCAGTTATCGTGCGAACAAAAAAAAAAGACCAAATAAAGTGTTCACGGTTTAACTGTATGGAATTTTATTGCCAAGAAGGCATGGATGGGATTAATAAACTGGATCTGACCCCCTCCCCCCTCCCCCATCACCACCACCACCATCACCACCACCATCACCACCTCTCTCTCTCTCTCTCTCTCTCTCTCTCTCTCTGTCTCGCGCGCGCGCGCGCTCTGTCAGTCAGCGCGCGCTGGCACGGGGAGAGATTGAAAGTGACGCACACTCACACGCGGCGCGCGGCCAACCGCGATCTTTTTATGTCGAAGAAGAGACTTCTGCTATGCTAGATCGCTTCTGAGTAACGAATCGACAACCGCACGTCCTTATCTTTGTTATTTTCCTTCCGTGTTCCCGCGCGTTCTACAGAAGGACTTTTTTTTGGTCGGTTTGTATCGCGCGCTGTCTCCTCGCATTTTGCGCTCGCGAGCTGCACGGTTGCTCGCGCCGGACAAAAAAGACCGCACTTCCGTTACGGGGAACTTGTGTCGCTTTGCTGGTCGGATCTCCGTTTCTACTCTCGCTCTCTCTCTCTCTCTCTCTCTCTCTCTCACGCACACACACACCCTCTCTCTCTCTCTCTCTCTCTCTCTCTCTCTCTCTCTCTCTCTCACACACACACACACACCTTCTCTCTCTCTCACTCACACACACACACACACACACACACACACACACACACACACCTTCTCTCTCTCTCTCTCTCTCTCTCTCTCTCTCTCTCTCTCACACACACACACCTTCTCTCTCTCTCTCTCTCTCTCTCTCTCTCTCTCTCTCTCTCTAACTGTGCTCTGTCTCCACTCATCCTTACTGCCTCCTCGCTTTAGACTCTGGCTTCCAGTCCTGCGTTCACACACAGAGCACAAGTGTCAAAACGCCGATATCACCGAGCCGATTTCAGCTCACCGATATCACCAACAAGCCGATTCCAGCCAGCCACGAAGCAGCAAGAAGCCCAGCCCTGGATTCACTACTTTTACTCAATGGACAGAGCCCTCTCAACGGCCAGCCCCGATACCAACACGCCGTGAGCAGTAAGTTCATCTCCATAGCATACTTATCCTCTTTTGTCCATTTCCTCCAGGCTTTAGCACCATACTGTTTTTGTCCTCTGTCTTCAATATCCATAATGTCCAAAGTGTTACATTTTAAACCAACTCTTGTTGTTGTTGTTGTTGTTGTTGTTGTTGTTGCTGCTGCTGCTGCTGCTGCTGCTGCTAAATTAACACCTACAATGTCCTACAGTCTCCATCTGCTCGTCCTATGTCCATCTGCTCGTACTGTATAAGTGCACATTAGCCGCTTTCAACTCCATGGAAGTTCATTTTGCTGTCCACTTTTATTTCTACAGCAAGTGATCGGCATTCATGAGCCTAACTGCAAGCTCAGTATATGGCAATACTCTACAATATGTTCATTTATCCCAGTTAAAACTACTAAAGATCATTTTAAATGATGATAAGTACCCGGATTTTGTATTGCAGCACATGCATGCAACTCCTATAGAACCTTTGGACTCAGTTACTGTTAATCTTCTAATATTAGTGAACATTAACACTCACAACGGCTACCGGCTGTTATAAGAGTTCCTGTTACATTATAATTTAACATCTGTTAAAATATTAAGTCGAGCAGGATCGTAGTGTCAAAGCTGACGTCTACAGTACAAGCTGAAGTTTAATTTCCCAGGCTTGTTCTATCACGTAAACCAATATGTACAAAACACCCCAGAAAGACATTATTATTATTATTATTATTATTATTATTATTATTATTATTATTATTATTTTTAATAATAATAAAGTATATTGATATATTAAAATATCACTGATATTTAAATGCCCAGTTTAATAAATAAGTTATAATTTGATAGCTCAAGGTATAAAGTAAGGTGGGAAAAATTAAAGTGATTATAGACGGAATGATTAATTCTTTTTTTAAATAATTAATTCCATTAATTTTATAATAATAATAATAATAATAGGAAGAAATTTCAGCACTACTACTCCTACTACTAAGAAGAAGAGGAAGAAGAAGAGACAATAATGAATTTCACTGATGTTTCAGCAGACTCTACTACTACTACTACTACTACTACTACTATTAATATTAATAATAATAACAACAACAACAACAACAACAACAACAGCAATAATAATAATAATAATAATAATAATAATAATAATAATTATTATTATTATTATTATTATTATTATTATTATTATTATTGGATTAACACATTTAATCGTGTAATAGAATGGTGTCCGAGGTTGTGGAGATATGTATTTTTTTTTCTCATTAGAAATCATGAGTTACAGATGATTACAGCTGCACAAAACTCACTAACAAATGAGTTGAACTCGACAGCATGTCGCACTTTGGAGACGCCGAGTGTTACAGCTTAGCTGTCCAACCATGTCCAACAATATTAGTCGTATAAATCTAAAAATGTAAAGTTTGTTTTCTTTTACAGTTTCACTGTGACTTTGGAAAGATACGAATATCCAATATAAGAGAAAGAAACAGAAAGACAGAGGCGTTTTGGTTTATACAGCCACCACTGACCTTCTGCCCTGTAGAGAATAACCGCACCGCGCACAGCCAAACTCTGTACCATCCAAACCAACCTCTGTGTGTGTGTGTGTGTGTGTGTGTGTGTGTGTGTGTGTGTGTGTGTGTGTGTGTGTGAGAGAATATTTTACCCAGACATATATTCACAATTTAGAAAGAGGCGAATGAAATTATGCGTCTTTCTTTCTTTCTTTCTTTCTTTCTTTCTTTCTTTCTTTCTTTCTTTCTTTCTTTCCTTTTTTCTTTTATATATATATATATATATATATATATATATATATATATATATATATATATATATAATTAATATTATTATTATTATTTTTTTTTTTTACTTCATTTAATTTTTTTTTCGCTTACACACTGCACCAGGCCTATCTGGACTATTTTAATAGCATTTTTTTTTTTTTTTTGCATCGCCTTCTACATCATCATTTATATTTTGGCGTGTTTTCTTCTCATCATCCCTCTGACTGAAACTTATTTAAGAAACAGTTTTAATGCATCATGAATGCCAGTAACCACAACATATTAATACACACATTAACACACGTCCACAGGAGTGTGATGTGTTTTGTCTGCAAGTATTTTTTTTTTTGACACGTTCACAACTAATCAAATACAGCTTTAATTCCGTACAAGTTTACCTGATGTAAATTACTAGTGGGTTTATTTTATGCTATGAAAATTACATCTTGCTTATTAATCTTGTTCATCATTATTCTCTGATAGGACTTTATTTTGAACACGTTTGCAGTAATGACGTATTTTTTTTATCATAAGCGACTAAAAAAAGCACATATAGCTTATACCAGTAACATAGTGTTTTATTTATTTATTCATATACAGATTTTTATTGGTAAAACCCACTAACTTTGAAAGATCACTTTTTCTTGAAGTCGGGGAAGAAGAGATAAACCATATATAAAGGAACTCTATAGGGTGACTTATGAAAACACTAATCTATCCCTCCATGGTGGAAAGGGTTATTTCTAAAATGTAAATAGAACCAAAATGCAATAGGCAGTTTGACTCGTATTAGTGCCACAAACTCTGGAGTAAACACGCAAATGAAAAAAGCAGAAGCATATGGGGCAGTGCGCAGATTTCAGTATCGGATTGCATGTGGTTTATGTATACAATAAATGTTTATGAAATATGAATTATATTTTAGAAGCCACTTGTGCTTTTCCCATGCTTGTGAAAGACAGGGATGTTTAGTAGAGAGTTGCCCTGAAGCAGTATGTGGCGTTGAGGATTTTATCGCTGTCTATTTTGAAGTGGCGCTGGTGCGTCCAATATTCATCCGCATAAACTATGCACCTCTCTCTCTCTCTCTCTCTCTCTCTCTCTGACTTTTTCCTTTGCTGAATAAGGGAAAACAAAAAGTATGTCTCAGGATTTCCTCTGCTAGGCTTGTCTGACCTGCAGACAGCAATTCCTGAGACACTATAACCACACACACTACAGGACTAAATAGTGCGTCAAAAATAGTGCCTGGACACATTGAGGGGATTTTGCGCAATATTTTTGTTATACTATTTGAAACGACGCCATGCTGTTAATTTAGTATGAATCCACAGTGAAGTCGCAACTCGTGTGTGTGTGTGTGTGTGTGTGTGTGTGTGTTTAGTCACCTCAGACAATATTCTGGTGGTGAGGAACAAATTTAGAAAAGGCAAATTTGTTGAGAGCCCTAGACAGCCCTAGGCTACTATTGCACATCGATTTTTATTTCAAGACCTCAAGTGTTACTGAGTTACAGTCAAGCATTTTCACTTCTTGCAAATTGCCTCTCACTTCGTTTTACTTTCAAACCTGAACTACAGAAACTCACTTCATTAGTTTTACTTTTTCTTTTTTCTTTTTTCCATGTTGTTTGAAGGTTTTATGCTTATTGTTAAATGATCACTCTGCCCAATGGTGCAGATCATACACTTAATACTCGATCACATTTCATAAGTATTTGCTTTGGTTATTATTATTAAGACAGAATTAGTAAATAACAGCTCTGCTTTCCCAGTCTAGTCCATTATGATGTAAGGGAAGCTGGTGTTAAATATACAAAGGTTGATAGTCATTTCAGGAGGCCTAATCTTTGTCAGTTCTGTGGATTTTGCTGTGGTTGTTTATATAGTCTCTTGTTTATATAGTACCAATATTTAGCCAGAGACACAGTATGAATGTAGTATTACTGCATTCTGTGTTATAGGAGAAATATCTAAGCGTGAGTATTTTACAGCCCTGCTCCATGTACTTGTCTGCCTTGTCTACCATATGTGACAACTGTAAGACTTACTGCTGTGAGTCAGTGTGTGGTCCCTGGAAGTGTCAGAGCAGTAAGACTGTTCTGTGGTTCGTGTAGGCCTATAGGTGTGTGGGTGTGACATATGTTTTTGCCTATATTTGCCTGTGTATACACACGCTTGCAATTGATGAGAGAGCATAATAAAGTCCTACCTCCAACTCTTTGCCTTTTACTACCTAATAAGATGTTTACGAGCAAGTGGAATGAGGTCTCAAGAAGGTCTGTTGCGTTCCCTCCATTGCTCATCCACCGATTCTGCTTCCTCACCACGTGGCACATTTACACATGTCACCAAGTCAAGTCTTTCTTCTATTCTTCCTTATCCTGATTATTTATTGCTCTTTGTCATACTGATCGAAAGCACAGATTAAGGGACGTCTTCAAACATCTTCCCTATTTCTCACCCTTCTTGCAGTTGCATGTGTGTACGTATTGCTCTGGTACTGGGCATGTCCTGTTTTGTTTTTTAGTTTTGGTCTCCATATTGCTTGCCTTGTTATGAGGAAATTCTGTTTAATGCTGTGATCTGCTACTAAATGCATAGCTGATAAGTCGTTATCTGTCTTTCCTCTCCTTCCCAACACACACCTGTACAGAAGAGACTCTGTAGGGGCCTTCATAGATGTCCCTCTGACCCTCCACTCATCCTTTATCAGTGTTCCAACTGGGCCCATATTTTAATAACCCTGCAATAAATGACTCTCTCACAACTGTTCTCTGGCCAGTGAGGTTAACGCCTTAGCATATTGTCACCATATAGATATGGGCTAATAGTGCAACATGGACGAACCCAGGTTTATATCATCATTTATTAGGTTCATTATTAGGAACCAGAGAAAAGCTGGGTTTATCAATACTGTCACATCACCATATGGTTTTATGGTGTTGAGGAATTTGGAACTGTTTGAATGTGTATTCACGTTTGTCGTTTGATTCACCTTGTTCAATTTCCATCATTAATTATCATGCTTTTAAGTACTGTTTACCTCAGATATTCCCTTTTTGTCTCTCTTTCTCTATTGATTGCACAGATGCCATCTCTCACTTGTTTACATGGATAGTATTACTGTACAATGAGTTCAATAGTGTGGCACTTATACTATCCTGCATTTCCTGTGTGTGGCAGAGGCCATTCTCTGTGGCAGAGGAAAGAGAGAAAGAGAGAGTGAAAGAGAAAAGAGGACAGATAGAGCACAAGTGAGCAGGAGCCGTAAAACGAGAGTGAGAGGCGTAGGAACTGACCTCTGCGGTACAATCGTTGGAGTTTGGAAATCATGGTCTCTCAGGACATGAGCCCTGTTCCATGTATTAAACATACCAGATGCTTGTAGCTTGCATTGAGTCTGCAGTGGGTGTGTATATATATATATATATATATATATATATATATATATATATATATATATATATATATATAAAAGATAGTGTAAGTTAGTGTGATCTGTTGTTTAAACAGGCAGCATTGATGAAATCTCTCATTTTCCACACACTTTGAACACTGATCAAAAAAACATCACACTACGTAAAATTTCCTTCAGATGGATATGGATTTATTCTGTTTATCTTACTGAGAGACTTGTGCATTCATTAATCTACATGAGTGTCTTGATGTGTAGTATATTGTGCTGATATCAGGAAGATACGTGCTTTTAGCATGACCAATAAATTCACACAATTATTGCATTATGATAACAGTTGCACAACATTCCCATGTTTTCTTTTCAATTGAGGTGCAATATGGTATACACAGAACAACACACATATGTATATCTTTTCGACTTACATCTAAACCATATGATTTTAATTTTATACAGCCAGTTGTATTTGACCTAAGCCAATCTGATTTCTGACTTCTGATTTCTTTGCCATGACGATATGCTTACAATATTTAAAGAATGGCTTATGACACCAACACTTTTTTTTACAGTATTTAAGAAAACATTATAGCATTGAACATTAAAATCTCTCAAATGGAATGACTTCTCTAGTATCATTTTGGATCCAACTTATCTCCTCCGTCAAATATTTGTAGCTCAGGAAGAGGGGGTAGGAGGAGAAGTAGAGCATGATAGAGAGTCAGAGAAAGAGAAATAGGCACACAGATGGAAACTGAGATGCAGACTATTTCTTGATTGTGATCAGTGGTAGCGTCATTAGACCCAGACAGGTCAGAACCTGTGCTGTACTGCAAAGGTACAGAAAAATCAACGGGATCAGTATCTCAAATCAGCTGTAAAGTAGATGAAAGACACTGAGACACCAAGGAGGGCAATGGGTAGAAGGATTTGAGATGTCCAGGGTGATGTGATGATGAAGATGTAAAGATGCAAAAAGAGAGATATATGAAATATTCAGAAAGGGACCTTTCATCAAAATAAATCTGCTGCATGACGTACTGATTCTTCTCATCCACACCTTCTCATCATGCACAGCATTGTGTTTTTATTTCTTCTCACAGACCTGCTAAATCCTGTTACAGATTCCGAGCTTTGTTTTGTTAAGTGTTTATTAAGGTTTTTATGGCCCCTGTGGGATCTGTAGTCTGTAGAAGTATGGCAACAAAGGAGCAGATCTATGGTGAAGCTTTTCCTTTAACACTTAACTGAGGCCAGTTTTGTACCACTCTTATGGGTGACAGATTTCAGTAAGTGGCTGAATGGCTCTTCAGTAGGTTCCAGAAGAGCAACTTGTAGTTATTAAGCAAATGTCTTCTCGTTAACAAAGAGTGATTGGCACAAAGTATAATCTCCAATGTAGAACTGACAACTATAGTGCTGATTTAAGATGTACAGTGTCAATTTCTGTCCAGCTGGAATACACACACTGCAGTTGTTAATTCAACACCAGAGATTTTTTTTTTTGTATATTTGCTCAGCTGGTTTGACTCCTGCTTATGCTTAAGACATTTCCATTTGTTTCCCATTTTAATTCTTTCATTTCTCCTGTTTTAGGTCCTTGCAATGAATTTAAATGGTGTGTCCTTCTTCTAATGTGGCTGCTGTCCATTGCACTGAGTCCAATTTGATTACTGAGCAGTAGCTTTTTTGTTTCTAGTCTTCTTTAAGACCAGTTTGAGAAAGTACTGTGTAACTCATCAGTCTTTCAGCAGTCTCCAGAATAATTTCTTTCCATTCAAACAGCGTTTAAGTGTAGTGTTCCTCCTTTTTTCTGCACTCATTAAACCACAATGAATTTAGCCCCTTGCTTCACAGCCCTAGTTGGAGTTTTAATGACTCTGAGGTTAATGGTTTTAATTTATTATTCATTTTGAACATTTATTCCCAGCTCGTAATTCTCCACCAATTTCATTTGTATTGCATTCGTGGGTTTTGCTCTTGTTATGCTGCAAGAACAAGGAAGTAAGGACGTGACAAGGAGGAGGATAAAAAGCAGGCACCCAATATGTAAAAATGTACACTCAAATTTAAAGCCCACAAAACACAGGAAAGTCTAAGCTTTTCTTTGTATGTTTCTACTTCAGTGTTAACTTACATATAACTGACTTTAAAAGATATATTTTTAAAATAGGCTGCTTTATAGCTCTACTTAAGTGAATAAACATTGTCACTTTTTTTAACACAAGTCTCTTCTGTTAAAAATGTTTCACTAATGGAAATCGGGCCATATTAAAGTATCTGATAATTTCTGTAAATGATGGCAAAACACACAGACCTGTCGCCAGTGACAATGGTCATTTGATACACTTATATGATATTCTCCAACTCCATTTCTGTAAATTACTTTCCCACCTTTTGAAACATTTCTGTGACCGGAGTGAAATGTAAATTGTGCTCCTCTTCCTCCACTTGGCTAGTAGTGTGTGAATACTCATTTTTTTCACACTTGGCAGGTGAGCCTCCCTGCCTGGCATTCATCCTGATGGATATTACCAATATTAAAGGTTTGGCTGACAAACAAGAGCCATTGGAAGTTAGCCCAATGGAGCACACATGCGTGCATGAATATGTAATCACTAGAATTGGTAATCTGTAAGTATATTATGGATAGAAGGAAATATTGACCAAAACAGCAACAGAGACAAATGAAAAATATCACTCTCTTGTTGAATTTTATTAAATCATTAATAGTCCTTGTGGAGCTATACAAAAAAAAAATCCCCACTTACAACACACACACACACACACACACACACACACACACACACACACACACACACACACACACACACACACACACACTTACTGATACAACTAATTGCCAGGGAGATCTAACTGACATTTTTGCCCGTGCTACATTCCCCGAACACACATATGCACACAAAGCATAGTTTACGTTTCCTGTAGACACTGGTGCAGAACGAGATGCTTAGCCCGTCTGTTTGCTGATTGCCGTGATAAGCTCCTAAGGAAAGGTGATGTGGGCTATAGGACACTGTTTTTTAGTGCAGCCACCTGGATGTAATTCCTCATAAATCCACCCAGTGTTCCTAGGATAGAATCTGGATCAACCACAACCCCTGGCCAGAATAAAGCATTTCCTGAAAATGAATGACTGAAGATTGTTGCAGAATTTGCATTACCAGAGTATGGTACATTGTGTGTGAAAGCATTATATAGCATGCTGAGGGCAGTAGCTCAAGCATTTAGGAATTTGATATCTAATAAGCAACTGGACTTGTCTCAGCACCTGTTCAAGTGGCATCAGTTTGATGTACGACTAATACACAATCAAAATGACCTGGATGACTGAGCCTGATCCTTATACCAACACAATTCACCAACCTCAGCCAAAGACCAACAAACACACTAAACACACACTCAAACAGCCCGAAATTCAGACTGAATACATTTGAAATCAATTTAAAGAACATATACACTGAACAGTGGACAAATGAAATTAAATCCCAAACCAAGCTAAACACGTACTCAACATTAAACAGACAAATCTAATTAGTTGAATATCTGACAAACAAGAACCTGAAAGAAAGACAAATTCTGACTAAATACAGCATGGGGGATCATAGTTTAGAAATAGAAAAAAGGTAGACACACTAAAATCTATAAACCCAAAGAACAAAGACTCAACATACACTGTGACCTACAGGAAGTAGAAACAGAGACACTTCATTCTGATCTGTCCAAAATATAACCACATCAGACAGGAATATTACAGCAAATTCACAGCCATCATCCCAAACGTCTCCTCTCCGAGCACTGAGCACAAACTGAGCTGTGTTTTCAGGAAACATGAAGGAAGTGCATGGCTGGCAGCTATGTTCATATCCACTTTCCATCACATAAGAAACACAAATCACCTTTAATCTAATCCAGTCCAATTATAATATTGTATATAGCTATGTCTTCTTATAAATTAATTCAATACTGCATATCCTTCTGGAATCTCATCTCATCTCATTATCTCTAGCCGCTTTATCCTGTTCTACAGGGTCGCAGGCAAGCTGGAGCCTATCCCAGCTGACTATGGGCGAAAGGCGGGGTACACCCTGGACAAGTCGCCAGGTCATCACAGGGCTGACACATAGACACAGACAACCATTCACACTCACATTCACACCTACGGTCAATTTAGAGTCACCAGTTAACCTAACCTGCATGTCTTTGGACTGTGGGGGAAACCGGAGCACCCGGAGGAAACCCACGCGGACATGGGGAGAACATGCAAACTCCACACAGAAAGGCCCTCGCCGGCCACAGGGCTCGAACCCGGACCTTCTTGCTGTGAGGCCACAGCGCTAACCACTACACCACCGTGCTGCCCTCCTTCTGGAATACATCTGTTAATTGAATTAATGTCTATTCATGTTTAGTGTTTATTTTATTCATTATTGTTTTTTCTATTCCTTTATTTGTTGTTATTGTTTGTCTATAACTTTGATATTAATTTGCTTTGGCAACGTTGTTAAAACAGTCATGCACACAGTAAAGCACAGTGTGAACTGAACTGAGCTGGGGTGGGTTTCCCAAAAGCATCGTAGCACAAAGATCATCGTTAAATGGTAGAGTGAGCATCACAGTGAACACTAGCTCTCCTAATTAAGATGCTCTTAACGTTAAGAGGCTTTTGGGAAACCCACTCCTGAACTGAACTGAAAATACACCTAGCATGGATACTTAGAACACTCTTTATAGCATATGTACTGGTTATCCATCTATCTGACCATCTCTGTCCCTCTGTCAGGTCCGTACTCCCTGGCCGGTGTTCCCCCTGCATTGTGGAGGGGGATGGAGCGTGGAGGAGGAGAGAGCCCACATTTGCGGGAGAGTCCAGAGCGCCGCAATGCTAACAGCCCCGATCTGAGTGGCCCCCCTCCAGGGAAGATAAGTCGTCTGGAGCTGAATGGCAGCCCTACCGGGCCACGCAGTCGCCACAATGGAGCTCCGCAGAGAGCCCTGGGAGGTACGACTCCAAAGCAGCAACATTTCAGTTTCACGTTTTCCTTCTGTGTCTCTCACCTCCCAAAGACATGCCAGTATGTGGACTGGTTGTGGTAAATTGCCCCTAGATATAAATGTGTACTTGTATAGTGTTCTCTGTTGAGCTGGTGTCCTGTCCAGGGTGTATTCACACCTCACACCCAGTGTTCCCAAGATAGGTTCTGGATCCACCACAGCTCTGACCAGAATAAACAATTACTAAAGATGAACGAATGAATGAAAATCAACACACACACTCACACACACACAATATATATATATATATATATATATATATATATATATATATATATATATATATATATATAGAGAGAGAGAGAGAGAGAGAGAGAGAGAGAGAGACAGAGTATTCAGTTATTTTAAGGGGCACGTTAGAGTCAATCTGTTTAAGACAGCATTGTTTTTGCAGTGCAACTTTGCAGTTTTGTTTAATAGACTAAATAATCAGAGGTTTAGGCAGACATGTGAATCCCTTAAAAATAAAAGAATACAATGCTAACCAACTTCAGCTACACACTAGCTGGTTCTGTTGCATCTCATAGCTCCCTGTTCATTTCCTTCTACAGTCTTTCTGAGCTTTTTATTAGGCAAGATTAAAAGGCTAACCCACAGCCTACAATATGAATCAATTCCATCCTATACACTAATGTGGCCTGCAGAGTGTCATGGGGACAATATAACACCAAATGTACTTTATAAAGTAGCACTGTAAGGGTCTGATTTATTTGCCTAGGTCGTTCATGGATCATAACTTCCCAGATTCATGCATGCACACAGACACATACTGTACACACAGCATGACCACAGAAATAAAATACTGTGTGTAGTGGTCATGGTTGTTATTAGATAGATGGCATATCATAGCGTGTTTTTTAACACAAAAAAGACAAAGCATTCAGTTATACATCCTCGAGTCAAGGTATGTCTGTGCACATCTGTTTATTTCAGTCAATTTATTTTTTTAATTTAATGTACGTTCTCATATTTATTGAGTGAACCTGTAATCAATATCAATTAGCTAGTTGGCTTGACAGTAAGATAACCATAAAAACTGGCATGAGTCTGCACAAGATATGTGTGAATGTTTGTGGATCTGTGCATTTATTAAGAAAAGTACTAAAAAGGAGGCAGTGTGCATGCATGTGTTTTAAAGTGCATATCACGGGTAAATTCAGGAGCAAGATCAATGTAATTCTCCTATTTTATATTAAACTTTGGTCAAATATCTGTCACATTTTGCATTTTGTGCAATTCTTTTACCTTGCACAATACCAGAAAAATTCAGTTGAAATCAAGCCATTTGAGGCGAATTGGTCCGCCTCTGAAAAAACTTGGCATTTGGATTTCCCGGGAAACACTGATTTTCGTGACGTCACGTGTGGGACGCCTCCTTCTGAATCCTACGTCAGCGCTGGTTTGTTTATGAGAAAACGACCTGGTGGTTTGCTGCAAATTTCTTCAACGTTATCACGTAATTATTAAAATGGTTAACAGATGTATCGTAGGAGGGTGTAGCAACACCAATCTTGATGGGATTAGTACTCATCATTTTCCAAAAGACCAGAGAATGAGAGAGGAATGGGAGCGCTTTGTGCGAGGCACCCGGAAAAATTGGCTATATGCTACAGACTACAGCATTATTTGCGGTGCTCACTTCACAAGGCCCGACGACTTTGAGAACTATTTGCAGTGGGAAATCGGCTTTGCGAGGCAACTTGATCTGAAAAAAGACGCAGTTCCATCTGTTAGAATGCCCAAAGCAACACCGTCTCCATCTGTGTCAGTGTCACCAAAGGAGCCAGCCATGTTCGTCTCCCCTGACAGAAGGCGAAGTGCCGCATCCACTGAGGCCCTCAAAGCCAAGGACCAAGCAGAGCCGAGAAAAAGACCAAGAAAATCGGCAATTCACACGTTGACTGTTGCCAGGGTAAGAAATAAGAGAGACTATACTCTAAATTAGATGTTCCTGTGTTTGTGTGGTACACGGATAATGTTATTTATTGACACACACAAAAGTAAACAACATGAAAGCGCTGGGCGATAATACACTTACTTCACATGTATCAAGGGATATGGGTGTCAGGGCTTGAGATCTTGGGACCTGTCAAACACATTAAATGTATATACAACCCTGCTTAGCCGATTCCATGTGTGTAGCTTATGAAATCTTTCTCCTACAGTAGCCAGTACTCTTCTAAATGAAGAAATATATAAATACATAATAGTAATTAGAAAAAATATGATTTATGTAGCAATAGATACTGTAGAAGAGCATTGATACATGAATCCATGGGTTTAGAAGCTCAGGCGACAATTCCATATTTCAATGCAAAATCGCTACCTGTTAAACTTGGTCTACACAGGCTGTGCACTGAAACCGTGCAAGCTCTCGCAGCCTGCTGGCGGTTCCGCAGGTGACGTCACGAATCTGGCTCCAGACTCCCTTGGGATTTTTCCAGACGCGTTTTGTTATTTTATTTTTTTCTGCTGTAGACAGATGGCCTTGTGCAAAATTACCCTTCTGGATGAGTGTGTAAAGGGACATTCTTTCATATTAAAAAAAAAAAAAAATCGGTCCAGGATATGCACTTTAAAGGGATGAGGAAGATCAGAGATGTAGAAGGCCCTTTCCCGTGTGCTGAAAGCTAGGGTCGATGGTTAGTCCTAATGAGGGGGTGTCTTTGAACCTAGGAAACTTAGTGTGCTTCCTGTCAACCACAGTAGAGCAGTAAGGAAAGGGCCACACACACACACACACACACACACACACACACACACACACACACACACACACACACACACACACTTCTGCATATACAGTAAATCATAAGTGGGGTTAATTACTTCATTTGATGTATATAAACACAGTAGTATACCACAAATCACACAACTATACGCTACTATAACACACATGCACAGAGCTATACACAGAGATAGCAATCCAGCTGAATGTAGACACAGACAGGATTTACTCCCATACACATACACACTGCTCACGGATGCCCGCACAGATTAAGCTGATAGATGAACCTTTAGGTGCTAGACAGAGAGAGAGAGAGAGAGAGAGAGAGAGAGAGAGAGAGAGAGAGGAAGAGCGAGCAGGCCTGGGAGCTGGTGTGTGTTGACAGTTATATTTCCCTGTTGGGGGAAATTCACTTACTTGATTTGGCTCAAGCCCATAGTGTAACTCATTCCGTAAGAGCATTTGAGATTGTGAATTGGGAGCTGGTTTGATTAATGGAGAGGAAATAGAAATATAGGAGCTGATTGATTAAAACAAGAGGCTTGGTCAGGTGCTATATATACAGTACATATTATTATTCATATAAAGTATCATCCATATATGTTATTATTTTAATGCATAGGAACATCACACCAAAGATTTTTTTTTTCAGTCAGGTCCTAAATACACTGAAAAAAATGAAACCTTGGATCGAAGTAACAAAAAATGCACCAAACTGAAAATAAAAAAAAGGTTGCAACAAGTCAACACCTTTTTTTTTTAACTTGGTGTAAAGAGACGAAGAGAAGAGAGGCTATATACATTTAGCACCACACCAAACCACACCACACCAAGCCTCTCTATATTTTTGCAGTGCATGTGTGTGGGACAAAACGACAGAGAGAGAGAGAGAGAGAGAGAGAGAGAGAGAGTGTGTGTTGCCAACTCTACTTGGCTGTTATTATTAGTGGTATGGTTTGCCCGACGCTTTCAAACCCTTATTTCTTTAATTAATTTAAGCCACCAGAAGGCTGTAGAACAAAGCACAGCAGGGAAAATGCTTTAAATGGGAGCAGGTTTTACAAGGAGGAACAAAAGTTTATATTCACCCAAGTGAGGCAGCAGAGCTCATGAAACTGTGCAGAAGAACAGTCAACACTGAGAAAGGGTAAAGTTTGCATATCTGTTGCAATGTCTAATGAATTAAATTAACAACATAACCTTCGACTATTATCCATCTAACTTAAAGAGTTATCAGTTCGGCTTGTAAAACAGAAACAGAGCAATGCTTGATAATTCATCTGGGGATGGTTTGATAAAAAAAAATGATTATTTGCATGGCAACTAGCCAACTCTGATCATCATTAAAAATGTTACGATAAACCTATTAATCATTAAGCATTTATGCATTGAAGACCTGTGCCAAGTGTTCAGAAACAGGTGTAGTCACAAACTCTCTCATAATCTCTCTCACTTTGTCTCAGCAGGTCTGATGATTCCCGTGTTCTGCGTCGTAGAGCAGGTGGATGGAGGAATGGTGGTGGAGGGGGAGGGCCGAGAGGAGCATGCAGAGTTTGTGCTGGTCAGGAAGGACATTCTCTTCACTCAGCTGGTAGAGACGGCGCTGCTTGCCCTTGGCTACTCCCACAGCTCAGCAGCCCAGGCACAGGGTGAGTCCACCAGTGGAAGTCACACTTTTTTTTACATTGATCTAAGCTCAGTTTACACTGATTATAGTTCATTCTGGTTAAGTGGAGCTGACTTTACATGTGTAGGCTATAGTCTACAAAAGAAGGTCTATAGTCCACCTGAAAGGTTCATCTGACTTCAGAGCAGAGCTTGTCTGAAGTTTAAATGACCCACTAATAATTGACTGATTCGAGGTTAGGCAATTAGATTTTGTATCAGATTATTTAATCCGATTTTATATACAGACTCGTATGACAAAAACATGCCTTTATGTTTTACCTGAAAGGGAGAGATGTAGGAATCAGGATGATGAGCTCATTCAGAGTTATTACAAATGGAGTCTGAATCACACAGTCCAATAGTTTTGACCTTGTGGGGATATTTGTCTGGTCCTCTCAAAAAAGACTGGTTGTTGTTGTTGTTAGTAGTAGTAGTAGTGGTGGTGGTGGTGTTGGTGGTGTTGGTAGTGTTGGTGTTGGTGGCGGTGGTGTTGGTGTGTTGGTGTTGGTTTTGGTGTGTTGGTGGTGGTGGTGATGATGGTGGTAGTGGTGGTGTTGGTAGTGGTGGTGATGATAGTTTAAAATCTTTATTTTTCTGTAAAGCTGCTTGGTGACAATGTCTATTATTAAAAGCGCTATACAAATAAATTGACTTGATGACTGGTGGAGGTGGTGTGTTGTTGGTGGTGGTGTTTATGTGTTGGTGATGGTGGTGGTGGGTTTTTTGTAGCTGTTGTTTTGTTTGCTTGCTTTTGTTTTTACAAAATATGCAGCTTTATTAAAAAAAAGAAGAGCTAAAATGTTTCCTTTTTGTTACAGAGGTTAAGGTAAGGGTTAGCAGCATTAATTAGCTGCATTAATAATTATATCAATGGAAGTTCTTCACAAGAACAGTAAGACAAACATTTGTGTGTGGTTGGGATGCTGATTCTGTTGCGTGTGCGTGATGCCTCCGGTAGTTGCATAATATATCTAACGTTCCATCGTGTGTGTGTGTGTGTGTGTGTGTGTGTGTGTGTGTGTGTGTGTGTGTGTGTGTGTGTGTGAGAGACAGAGAGAGAGAGATACTCAAATTGTTTATAAGTATGCAAGCAAAAGACAGATTATAATAACATTTTAATTTATTGTTATACATATGGTTGGCATCTCCAAGAAGAGTAAAAGGTTTATATGTGTGCTGTAAAGTATGCAGAGAATTTAAAACAGCAATTTTTTCACAGTAACAAAGAAACCATTCTCAAGAATGAGCCTGAATCAAAACATTTCTAAACACATTCTGATCTCAATCTTTTCTCAAAAGTTAGCATCAAGTTAAGATAATTTTGTTTAACAGTAAGAACCGACTTCTCAAACTGAAAACACATGTTTGCCTTACAGTTTAGGACCATTTTAATCTCTTTGTTTTCAAGATGAAATGGTTTTTAACTTCTTTTTATTTGCTTTGATAGATATTTAAATAGAGCAATAATTTTAAATATTTTCAAAACATTCAAGATATATCAAAGGATATTTGATCTGTATCTCTGTTAAATTAAAACTCCAGGTTAGTGCCATGACAATTATTTAGCAGACTTCAAAAAGAAAAAAAAAATCTGAAAATAATTTAAAAAGAGAAAAATTGTGTTAATTAAGAGTGGTTTTAATTGTCTGCTGTAAATGAATGTATCACCCACAGATACAAAAAAAATGATTTCAGCAAAAATCCACCAAATTTGTACCACCAAAATATAGCATAATCTATCTTTATGTATTTATGACCATATACACTGTAATTCCCACTGTGCAATATATTATGTTTGAAGCAGTTTATCTGATAGGTATACAGGTGTAATCTCTTTGGAAGACACCATACAACATAACAATATAATATAATATAAGCAACTCTGGAAAAATCTTGGAAAATTTCTCCATTTTCCAAAATGTTATTTATAGTATACATTTGATGAAATGGTAGCAGAACATGTTTGTTTCACAAAATCTGGCAAAATGATCAAGCACCAAAATCAGTGCTTCAACTGTGAGAAGTATAACTTTTTTTAGAGCCTTTGTAGAGCCCTTCTTATAGTGTTGCAGCTATAGAGCCATTTTTTTGTAGAAAAACAAAGCATTTTTAAAAGGCATTTTAACAAGCTGAAGACTATATAGCACAGTGCAGTAGTCAATAAGTAGCAGAAGAGAAAAGATGGTGAGAAACACACTAATGCTTGTTTTTGTGAAATGCGGAGGTGGTTCTGTCATGGTCTGGTGGTATACAGTATATTTTAACCAGTGATGTAGCAGATCTGGTCAAAAATAGTGAAATAATGAATACTGAGGAGTATAAACTCATTATAAAGATTTTGTTTCATCATTTTGAGTAAACAACTGAGTGGGGAAAAAAAATCTGAAAACTGCTTTCAACACAATAACAGTAGCACAATACCAAAACACCGCAAACACAATTAAGAATTATGTGGAGAGGAAGTTTAATAGAACTATTACATTATTAATTCATTAGACTCCCAACTTCAATATTACTGAAGCTGTGTGAGATTTAAGCAGCCAGGTCTTTCATTAAGCTTTGAATATTTTATCAAAGAACTACTGCAGCTCATATAAATATATAAAAGAGACACACGTAATTATTATTAATGTATTTAATGCAATACAATATGGTGGTATTTCAAGCAAGCAAACAGTTTATATCAAAACACTGTAATTTGATTTAAAAATAGACTTTTCTTAGTGTGCCTTAGACTCCTGCACAGTGTTACAATTTGCATGTTTATGTATATACTGTATATAATATACATGTAAAATTGTTTTCATTTGTAAGCATGCAAAGAGGCATCAAGAGGCATAATTGGGTCATTTTCATCTTTTCTAGTCTCCCTATAATGAATTACTGATGTGCTGAGCTTACAGTCCATTATTTTTGTCCCATGAAAATGTGGAAATGTCAAAATTAATGGACAATTATTGTATTTTTAGAAGGGTGATAACTACTGAACATCTGGCATCAGTAAACCAAAAAGTGGCCAAGAGGTCATCTCTGCACATTGGTGTAGTCACTTCCAAAATAACTTAAAAACAGGAGGAGGGAAAGACTAAATGAAACAGCACACCACGAGAAAACAAACAGTGTGGAGACAGCCCAATTTACTCCACACCCTTGAGTCAACAGGTCAAAACAAATAAAACGAGAATGGTCAATTACTGCTCTATCTATCTATCTATCTATCTATCTATCTATCTATCTATCTATCTATCTATCTATCTATCTATCTGTCTGTCTGTCTGTCTGTTTTCCTCAGTACCTACCTACCAATCTCATGCTTACAGACACAGTCTTTACCAAGCAAGGAATCACCCTCTTTTACCTTCACCATCCCTAAAATTCAGAGAGAGAGAGAGAGAGAGAGAGAGAGAGAGAGAGACCTCATCTTAAATGAATACTTTTTGTTTTTTAAAATAAGCATTTATGTTAAATGAATAATTTCTGGCTTAAATTATACATTTTTTCCCCTGTGGTTCAAGACCAAAATTACACAGAGTCCCAGCTATTTTCTCCCTGTTTGAATTGTGTCCTGCATAGCTTTCTTCCAGTGGTGTATTTAAGCTCCTCTCCCAGCACCACGGCCTTTCTTTAATTAGCCTGGCCGGCAATTAACTGGGAGATATTGTTTATTTCAATTATAAGGGTCGGAGTATTTTTATAGAAGCATATAGACAGACCTGTAGTTTAAGGCTTCAGACAATTAACAGTGGTGATGGCTTACAGAAGTGCATTGTTGCCCTGCCACGTTTGACATGTGGCTACTGAGGGTCAAACCACCATCTGGGTCAGTTGGATGGAAAATATCTTCTTTTGCCTGATATGGTACATGTGGGCATTTTGGATGCTTTGAACTGTACCAGCTGATTTTTTTTCTGCCGTATTAGGGTTGCTGAATGGTCCAGTATAGTACCACTCCAACAGATAGGATCCATAGGGGTTCTGGACATATTATATTAATCCTATTAATGTGTCAGAAATTCTAAACTGGTCATGAAAACACATCTATAAGAACAGATTTTTTATAAAAGCAATAACGCCCTAACAATTAATGTTTTATTATAAATGAGTGTCAGTGAACCCTGAAGAGAAATAACAATGACCATTTAAAAGTAAAAAGTAAAGAAAATCTACTGTACCAGTCAAAACTTTTGACACCTCCTCAGTTTTAGTTTTTTCTGTATTTTGATGACTTCTTACATTGTAGAACAACACTGAAGACATCAAAACTATGAAATAACATATGGAACATATATGGAAGGGGCGGCACGGTGGTGTAGTGGTTAGCGCTGTCGCCTCACAGCAAGAAGGTCCTGGGTTCGAGCCCCAGGGCCGGCAAGGGCCTTTCTGTGTGGAGTTTGCATGTTCTCCCCGTGTCCGCGTGGGTTTCCTCCGGGTGCTCCGGTTTCCCCCAAAGACATGCAGGTTAGGTTAACTGGTGACTCTAAATTGACCGTAGGTGTGAGTGTGAATGGTTGTCTGTGTCTATGTGTCAGCCCTGTGATGACCTGGCGACTTGTCCAGGGTGTACCCCGCCTTTCGCCCGTAGTCAGCTGGGATAGGCTCCGGCTTGCCTGCGACCCTGTAGAAGGATAAAGCGGCTAGAGGTAATGAGATGAGATGAGACATATATGGAATTATGTGGTAAACAAAAAGTGTTTAAAAAATCCAATATGTTTGATAGATTCTTCAAAGTGGCCAGCGTTTACCTTGATGCCGCTTTGCACACTATTGGCATTATCTTAACCAGCTTCATGAGGTAGTCACCTGGAATGCTTTTCAATTAATAGGTGTGCCTCGTCAAAAGTTAATTAGTGCAATTTTTTTGTCTTTTTAATGCATTTGAGATCGAACAGTAAACAATAAATAATAAAAATGCAGTAAATAGCCCTATTCCACAACTCTAAACTGCAATGGATATGTATTATTATTATTATTATTATCTCATCTCATCTCATTATCTCTAGTCGCTTTATCCTTCTACAGGGTCGCAGGCAAGCTGGAGCCTATCCCAGCTGACTACGGGCGAAAGGCGGGGTACACCCTGGACAAGTCGCCAGGTCATCACAGGGCTGACACATAGACACAGACAACCATTCACACTCACATTCACACCTACGGTCAATTTAGAGTCACCAGTTAACCTAACCTGCATGTCTTTGGACTGTGGGGGAAACCGGAGCACCCGGAGGAAACCCACGCGGACACGGGGAGAACATGCAAACTCCATACAGAAAGGCCCTCGCCGGCCCCGGGGCTCAAACCCAGGACCTTCTTGCTGTGAGGCGACAGCACTAACCACTACACCACCGTGCCGCCCACTATTATTATTATTATTATTATTGCCAGCTTATCCTCTCTTGCGCCAGTCATGGTTATATGGAGGTCTGTGGTTGTACTGACTCATACACATCAGGGCCTTCCCCTTCGTGAAACCATGCCACTTAAGCACAGTCAAGCGTGTGCATACAGGAGCATCTATCACAACCTGTTGCATTTTTTTTGCTTGAGAAACGGAGAGAGAGAGAGAGAATATGTGCAAAGAGATTGTGTTTGTGTAGATGAGTGTATATGGATCAGTAAACATAAGCTTCAGCCAAGCCACCAGCTTCCCACAAGAAAGGCCATCAGAGAGAACAGGAATTTTAATATGGCAATTGGAACAATAGTTTGAAGAGGGGAAGAAATACCAAAGAACATAAGCTTTGCAAGTTAAAAATGATTCATTAATGCCCTTACCACAAGGTCTGTGTATTTGTGTGCTGTGTGTTTTGTGTTAATGAAAGTACATTTGTGAAATAGTCTGTCAAATTTAGTCCTTTTTAGTTTCTCCTTTCAGAAAAGTTGCAGTTGGTCCAAGAACGGAGCACTTTCTTTGTGAACTCATTTGGTCAGCTCATCACGAGGCTTACTGTAGGACATGTGTTGGTTTGATTACTCAGCACTGTCGTGAAACTATATGTGGAGAAAGATATTGTGTATGCCAGCTTTATTAAGCATGGTTGTGTGTCTTGTATAGACTGTCAGGCTATGGCCAGCAAACATGCAACATTGCACAGTCAGACAATGAGCTAAACAGGCTCGTCCCACAGAAATCAAAGCTCGCCAGTAATATAAACATGGTCTGAAGACACAAAGAGAGAGAGAGATCTGAAGGGGGAGTGGCACCACACAAATTGTCTTCATCTGTTTCACTTAGTCCTCAAATTCTGTATCTGGGGAATACATTTGTACAGATAACTTTGGAGAACAAATGCAAGACTCCCTAAAGGCCTGTTGGTATGTAAGTGAGAATGGAGAGTCTCAGAGGTGGTCAGGCGTGTGTCGTGTTAGTTTTTCTCTAGCAGTCAAAATACAAACTCGATCACAAACTCAAGAAACACAAATGAGCGGGCTGTCTGGATTTTGAATAAAAGAGTTAGTTGTCCGAGGCTAACTGGTTTTGGCAGTGTTGTATTGGCTGGGGATAGGTTAGTGTGTGTCTGCTATTGAGCCTCTTCTACAGCTGGAGCTCTTCAACTTACAGAAACAGCCTGAAGCACCAGAAAGAGAGAGAGAGAGAGAAGAAGCAAGGCCATACCACGTCTGTCTCTCATTTAGTGGACAGTAATGCGATTTGCATTGTTTAGTTTCATGACTTTGGCCTGTCCTTAATAAGCCTAGGGGAGGTTAGCATCCACCTTTCCAGCTGGGTATTTCATTTGTGTGTACTCACACTAAGTACATGCCTACAGTGTGTGTGTGTGTGTGTGTGTGTGTGTGTGTGTGTGTGTGTGTGTGTGTGTGTGTGTGAAGAAGAAGAACTTTGTTTGTGTGTGGTGGCAACGGTGTGGGTCTTTTTGGAAAATAGGTAAATAATGTGATAAGCAAAGGATTCAGTTTCCATGTGCAGCACATCCCAACAATGCTTGTGACATCTGGAAATAAATAGAGCAAAGTCAATGATCGGACTAGCTCATCCTTTATTAATGACTCAACATAGTTCTTAAAAACCCTGCAGCTCTGGCATTTGGTGCTACCAGAGCACGAATTTTGCCCCATCACATGGCATAACTGTAAGTGATTATTCATTCACAGAAAAACAGGACAAGTGCATCTATGGCCCTGTTTACAATTGGTTTTAAAATGCATCTTGGGTGATCGGATCACAAGTGGACAGCCGAGACACATCACAGCATATACCTGTGTGTATGATGCGTCTCCAAGGTGTCCAGCTGGCCACTTGTGTTCAGATTTCATTACTGCCTCCATCACTTCCGCTAGAAGGTCAAAGAGCCCTATGCACAATTATGCAAAAAATGTTAAACCTGCAACATACTGTCATTATTTTCTTGCATTCCAACCATGTACATCAGTGCTCCTCTCCATTGTTTCTAGCATTGGTGCATTGTCACCAAAACAACCACCACATCCTGAACTAATAACAGATTTTCTTGTTACATACTTGTCGGAGATGCATCAGGATGCATTAGTGTTTACACTACAAGAGATATGTGGTCAAATGCGTCCCAGACCACCTCGGCAAGTGGTTTGAGCAATCAGATCACAATGCGTCTTGGTGATCATTTATTGTATTTAGCGCTGTTCACTTGTAATCCTATCGCCCAAGACACATTTCAAAACCAAGTGTAAACAGGGCCTATGATGAATGCTGATTCAATGATCTCACTATCAGAAGATATGACACTAATTTGTGAATAACATATAATATACCTATAATAATGTATGATGAAAAGTGCCAAACCTTACTTGTATATTTAAAGGTTTAATTTAATGTCATATCTGAGGTGTAAGGGGTTAATTAAAGTACAGTGGTGCTTGAAAGTTTGTGAACCCTTTAGAATTTTGTATATTTCTGCATAAATACGAATAAAACATCATCAGATTTTCACACAAGTCCTAAAAGTAGATAAAGAGAACCCAGTTAAACAAATGAGACAAAAATATTATACTTTGTCATTTATTTATTGAGGAAAATGATCCACTATTACATATCTGTGAGTGGCAAAAGTATGTGAACCTCTAGGATTAGCACTTAATTTGAAGGTGAAATTAGAGTCAGGTGTTTTCAATCAATGGGATGACAATCAGGTGTGAGTGGGCACCCTGTTTTATTTAAAGAACAGGGATCTATCAAAGTCTGATCTTCACAACGCATGTTTGTGGAAGTGTATCATGGCACGAACAAAGAAGATTTCTGAGGACCTCAGAAAAAGCGTTGTTGATGCTCATCAGGCTGAAAAAGGTTACAAAACCATCTCTAAAGAGTTTGGACTCCACCAATCCACAGTCAGACAGATTGTGTACAAATGGAGGACATTCAAGACCATTGTTACCCTCCCCAAGAGTGGTCGACCAACAAAGATCACTCCAAGAGCAAGGCATGTAATAGTCGGTGAGGTCACAAAAGACCCCAGGGGAACTTCTAAGCAACTGAAGGCCTCTCTCACATTGGCTAATGTTAATGTTCATGAGTCCACCATCAGGAGAACACTGAACAACAATGGTGTGCATGGCAGGGTTGCAAGGAGAAAGCCACTGCTCTCCAAAAAGAACATTGCTGCTCGTCTGCAGTTTGCTAAAGATCACGTGGACAAGCCAGCAGGCTATTGGAAAAATGTTTTGTTGATGGATGAGACCAAAATAGAACTATTTGGTTAAAATGAGAAGCGTTATGTTTGGAGAAAGGAAAACACTGCATTCCAGCATAAGAACCTTATCCCATCTGTGAAACATGGTGGTGGTAGTATCATGGTTTGGGCCTGTTTTGCTGCATCTGGGCCAGGATGGCTTGCCATCATTGATGGAATGATGAATTCTGAATTATACTAGCGAATTCTAAAGGAAAATGTCAGGACATCTGTCCATGAACTGAATCTCAAGAGAAGGTGAGTCATGCAGCAAGACAACGACCCTAAGCACACAAGTCATTCTGCCAAAGAATGGTTAAAGAAGAATAAAGTTAATGTTTTGGAATGACCAAGTCAAAGTCCTGACCTTAATCCAATCGAAATGTTGTGAAAGCGAGCAGTTCATGTGAGGAAACCCACCAACATCCCAGAGTTGAAGCTGTTCTGTACGGAGGAATGGGCTAAAATTTCTCCAAGCCAGTGTGCAGGACTGATCAACAGTTACCAGAAATGTTTAGTTGCAGTTATTGCTGCACAAGGGGGTCACACCAGATACTGAAAGCAAAAGTTCACATATTTTTGCCACTCACAGATATGTAATATTGGATCATTTTCCTCAATAAATAAATGACCAAGTATAATATTTTTGTCTCATTTGTTTAACTGGGTTCTCTTTATCTACTTTTAGGACTTGTGTGAAAATCTGATGATGTTTTCGGTCATATTTATGCAGAAATATAGAAAATTCTATAGGGTTCACAAACTTTCAAGCACCACTGTAAATTTAACAATATAATAGCAAATAGATTCTCGATATTTAATGGTAACCATTATTTTCCATACTCAGTAGTGAAAATATTACATTTTGACAGTTGTGGAGATTTTTATTGCATTATATCAAATCTTTATTCGTGTGACACCTTGTTGTCCCATGAATCATCAAGGTTAAAGGTGACTTAAAGAGGAAATGCTCACTGTCTCCTCCCTTGAATGAGGTTACTTAGGGACAGCCTGATTACGCATTTTATTTACGAGGCAACCAAATGACACTCAGATGACTAACATGGCGGCTGTTCTCTCATGGGCAACATCCCCCCCAGTAGGCACATCTTTATGGACTACTCCCCGGTCATAAATGGCCATCCCATCCTTTGCACAGTGAAAGACATTTATAACGGTCAATTTGGGTTAATCAAACAATCATTGACTGGCTTTTATGGCTGGGCCATTAATGGAGGGGCAGACATGAGTGTCCGAAGCATAGCTTCTCCTCCACATCTTTGTAGGCTGTAAAAGGAGTAGTGGCGTCCCAGTGAGCTGCCCTTTAATGGGGTAGCCACCAATGTGCGTGTCAGGTGCTTCTTCCCTGCCTGATAAGAGTTTAATAGATAAGGTCTTATCATTACAGCTATTGTTCCCTGCTGTCTGCTTTTATAGCCTGGGATGAACTGCTCCACAGGGACAGACAGAAAGACACGGAGTGAGCGAGGGCAAAAGAGAAAGCCCCCAGTACACTTCCCCATATCCATGATGCAATGCACATTCATAAACAATAAATACTGACTCATCTCCAAGTATATGCGCATGTATCATCTTAACACCACATGTGTAGTGTTTATGCCCAAATTGACACTGAATTTCAAAGTTGAGTGGTCCTTTTCCTGTCTGTCTTCCCACTTTCCATTCACCATTGAGATAACCAACATGTCTGATTAATAATTATTTACTAACATCTGGCCTGCTGTGATGATGTCATAGACCCTAGTCAGTTTTGGTGGAATTGCTGAGCCTTTCCATTCCAACCATCACCGATAGTGGGGGTGGGACTGACCATCTTAATTGTGTAATGGAAATGGATTTATGTTGCGGAAATTGGTACAAATTAGATCAAACAGGGTTAATGAATTCTCTCTGTGTGTCTCACTGTCTTGCTCACAGGCATCATTAAGGTGGGTCGTTGGAACCCACTGCCTATCCACTGCCTGACGGATGCACCCGAAGCCACAGTGGCTGACATGCTGCTGGACGTCTACCACATGGTCACACTCCGCATCCAGCTGCAGAGGTCAGACAGCATAACAGCAGCAGGGTGGAGGTTGCACAGTGTTAACTCTGATTGGGATATTACAATGTACTAAATTATTATTATTATTATTATTATTATTATTATTATTATTAAAATGAGATATTAAGCCATGGAACTATCAGAACCAGTCAGCAAATGCAAACTTCATTCCTCCCTCTATTAACTTACAAGCTTGTGAACAGTTCATGATTGTTGTTGAATAATATGCTTTAAGATGTTTTGACGCCTGAATAATAAGCTGGAGGATTAAGAGACTCATAAATTGAACTTTTGAATGGCTATCCTTATCAAAAAGAAGTATACTTAAGTAAAGTTAAAGTACATTTTCTTAAGTATACTTTTGTGTACCAAGTATACTGATATCAATGTACTTACAGTATACTTGTAAGTAAACTAATCGAATTCTTCTTGGGACTAAACTGGCCCACTTTTAGTTTATAAAAAGTATACTTTAAGTCTAAGAGAAGTAAACTTTGAATATACAACTAGTATTTTTTATTTTGTACTGCAAATATACCACAAGTAAACTTATACACTAATAGTTTACTAGTTCTATATTTTTGTAGTCCACTCTTTAGTTTACAAAAGCGTACTTCATAGCATACTGGAAATATACTATGAGTTTACTTGTTTTATACTTCTAGTCCACTTTTTAGTTTACTAAAGTATACTTTGTAGTCAGTGGCGGCTGGTAGTCTTTCAAACAGGGGAGGCTGGTCGGTTACGATATTTCCAGATTTTAAAAGAAAAAACATCAATTTTGCCCATACTCTTGCCTCTGATCTGGCTGATTGTTGGCAGGGTCACAAACTGTGAAATAACAGGTTCTTTTGGCCCATTAGCCTACTGTCCAATATACATGATGGTGGTGTTGGGGGGGGTATATTTTAACATTTTATATTTTAAAATTGTGGCATGTTGTTTAAAAATTGACCTCGGCTGTGTTTTTGTTTAAAAATGTTTTCCAAATTGTAGCGGTGTTTAATTCATATCCAGAAAAATATATATTCCAATATAATATACTCAGCATAAACATTTTAAATAGATTCTATATTTTTGGTCCATCCATGACATATTACTAAAGTAGCCTATTTACTGTTGTTGATGTGGGTCACTTGCTGTTAGCCAATTCACTTTCTCGTACCAGGAGAGCTGAAAGGAACGAGTATTATTCCCTACCTTTTTCACCAAGTCAATTTGAGGCGTTGGTCTACCCTGCTCTTTAATTTTAATTTTTTCCTCGAAAGGAAGACTGGCAAATGGCTTCGCCAAAATTAAATCAGCAAAGCTTGGCATCCATGCGCAGCTTTCTTGCTAGCTGACTAGCCCCCTCAAGTTCAAGTTCAGTCATTCAAATAAACGAAATTTCTGGAACTAAGATAGCAAACTTGACAACACTATATTTACACTTGATTTACAATGAAAATATATACAAACTAAAAAAGCTGGTAGAAACCGTATGTTATGAATGAAATCGAAATGTAAGCCGATCTCTTACAATACACCACATCACTTGCGAATCCGCATGGGACTGAACTGATGTTGCCAGATACTGCTGACGTTATCCAGCCCAAAATATGTTCAAAACCCGCCAAAATGCACTTAAAACTGCCCAATTGGGCGGGAAACCGCCCAATCTGGCAACACTGTACCGCTGCCTGTCTATAGTTGAAACGAGCTGTCAATCAAAGAAAATATCTGGCCGCTTTCACCAATCACCAGTCTCCTCGCGGAAACTGCCATGTCCCTCCCATGTGAGGCTCGGAGTCCGTAGGCGAGCATTTTCGCAGTATTTGTCCAATAACCGTCTTGCATTTTGAGATTGAAAAGCCCATAGCTCCCAAATGCCGTTGAAGTCCATTGAGGCTGGGAGTCCGTGAGACTCCGTGGGCGGGCATTTTCGCAGTATTTGTCCAATAATCATCTTGCATTTTGAGATTGACAAGCACATAGCTCCCAATCCACTGAGGCTGGGCTGCATCGCGCTGTCACGAGGGGGGAAAACTCACGCACACATTAGGCAAACTGGGGAAAGTTATAACGGAATGATTTCGCACTGTAGTGGGTTGAGCACATATATTTCTATGATTCTGGATCTGAAATAGCAATGTTATAAGGTCGGCTATAACATAAGCCTAGCGCAATTCATCCTACACGATGTTCGTCATTTTTAGAGGAGGCTGAGCCTCCCTCGTTGTCTTAGAGCAATCGCCCGTGTTTGTAGTATACTGGAAATATACTACTGGTTTACTCGTTACACACTTCTAGTCCACTTTTTAGTTTACTAAAATATACTTTGTAATATACTGGAAATATACTACTGATTTACTCGTTACACACTTCTAGTGCACTTTTTAGTTTATAAAAGTATACTTTATAGCATATTGGAAATATACTATTAGTTACTGGTTATATACATCTTGTCCACTTTTTAGTTTTGAAGTTTACTGCAATTACCCTTCCAGGTATACTATTAGTTTTCTAGCCCTAACCCTTACCTCATGCACACTAACAGAAGACAACTTAAGTGTTTTGTACCTTAAGTTACAATGAAGTTATAAAGGTAAGAATTCACAAAATAACAACAGATACTCAGGATTAAGAACATATTCATTTTCTTTAAAAATCAAAATTTAAAGCAATATTGTATTAAATGCCAAAAAACAAAAACATAGCAATAACAACTGAAATTGACATCCAACCTCTAAAGAAAAAGAAATAAATAAAAATAATAATAATTATCCCACTCAGGAGAAAGTAAAAAAAAAAACTTATATGGAACCACAGACATACCTAAGAGTCGACAGTGCTGAAGCACAACTACAGGGCAAGTACACTTAAACATAAGGCACAAATATTTTAATACTTTATTACACTTTTGTTAAGTATATCTTGATCAAAAGTTTAAGTATAAGATTAATATACTTAGACTTTTCTATATACTTTTCAGTATAAGCCAAGTATACTTATGTATAATTTTATTAAGTATATCTCTGATAAGGGGTGGCACGGTGGTGTAGATTAGATTAGATTAGATTAGATTAGATTAGATTAGATTAGATTAGATTAGATTAGATTAGATTAGATAAAACTTTATTGATCCCTTTGGGCGGGTTCCCTCAGGGAAATTAAGATTCCAGCAGCATCATTACAGATAAACAAAGAAAAGAAATAGAGAAAAACTTCTAGATAAATTAAAATAAATTAAGTATTTACATATACAAATATAAAAGAATAAGATATGGGGAAGAGAGGAAGGGGGGAGGGGGAAGAGGGGAGAAGTGGGGTTAGGGTAAGTGTGTGTGTGTGTGTGTGTGTGGGGGGGGGGGGGGGGGGGAAGCAGGAAAGATATTGCACTTTGTCCGGTATTGCTTATTGTTAGGCTAGGCTACTGCTCCTTCCCGTCCTCTGTCCTCCTGTTACCCCACCCCCCCCCCCCCCCCCCCCCCCCCCCCCCCCCCCCAGAGAGGAGTTGTACAGTCTGATGGCGTGAGGGACAAAAGAGTTTTTAAGTCTGTTCGTCCTGCACTTGGGAAGGAGCATTCTGTCACTGAACAGACTCCTCTGGTTGCTGATGACGGTGTGCAGAGGGTGACTGGCATCGTCCATAATGTTCAATAGTTTGTCCATAGGCCTCTTCTCTGCCACCGTCACCATAGAGTCCAGCTTCATGCCGACCACAGAGCCGGCCCGCCTGATCAGTTTTTCCAGCCTGGATGTGTCCTTCTTGGATGTGCTGCCCCCCCCAGCACACCACGGTGTAAAACAGGACACTGGCGACCACAGACTGATAGAACATCCACATGAGTTTCCTGCAGATGTTAAAGGACCGCAGCCTCCTAAGGAAGTATAGCCTGCTCTGTCCCTTCCTGTATAAGTGTAGTGGTTAGCGCTGTCGCCTCACAGCAAGAAAGTCCGGGTTCGAGCCCTGTGGCTGGCGAGGGCCTTTCTGTGCAGAGTTTGCATGTTCTCCCCATGTCCGTGTGGGTTTCCTTCGGGTGCTCCGGTTTCCCCCACAGTCCAAAGACATGCAGGTTAGGTTAACTGGTGACCCTAAATTGACCGTAGGTGTGAATGTGAGTGTGAATGGTTGTCTGTGTCTATGTGTCAGCCCTGTGATGACCTGGCGACTTGTCCAGGGTGTACCCCACCTTTCGCCCGTAGTCAGCTGGGATAGGCTCCAGCATGCCTGCGACCCTGTAGAACAGGATAAAGCAGCTAGAGATAATGAAATGAGATGAGATCTCTGATAAGTAAATAAAAAGTAAACTGAAAGCATACTCTCTTATTTTTAGTTTAAAAGAAGTATACTAGAAGCACACTTGAATAAACTTCTTTTTTTGCCAGGGTACACGGATTGCCTATATTTACTGCTAACAATTATTTTCCATACTTGATACTGAAAATATCATGATAATTGTGGGGTCCTGTTGATCCTCAGAAATAGTCCATTTTGTTCTGTTAATATTATAATAGTAATCTCTACTCACTGGATCAGAAAGAACTGGACATTGCCAGTCACAGGCTTATCATGGTCACTTACAGTTTATTCCTGCATTCACCGATAACACAGGCTCCACAAAACATCACTGCTGTACACTTTTCCAGTCAGTTAATTACATGTTCATGGATGGCATTTGTTTCTCTGGTTCAGTGCCAGAATAATATATTGATCAGGCACTATACACTCATCGACTACTTTATTAGGAACACCTGTACACCTGCTCATTCATGTAATTAACCAATCTGCCCAATGATGCATAAAATCATAAAGATACAGGTCAAGAGCTTTGATTAACATTAATCATCAGAATGGGGAAAAGTGACTGTGGTTTGTGGCATGATTGTTAATGCCAAACAGGCTGGTTTGAGTATTTCACTGAGACTGCTGATCTCTCAGGATTTTCACACACAGCAGTCTCTAGTCACAGAGATGGCGTGAAAAAGGGGGGGGGGGGAACAATTTGAGAGGCAATTCTGTGGGTAGAAATGTCTTGTTTCCCCACAGACACTTGACAGCTATAGTTTGGAAAATCTTGACTTGTATTTGCATGATTGCACTGCTGCCATATGATTGGCTTATTGGTTGTTTGCATGAATGTGCATGTCTACAGGTGATATGAACAAAATAGTTTCCTCAAAGTATAGAGAAACAGGAAATAATGGATCGTATGGTTACAGCTTCGCCAAACTGGAGGACCTGCCATCAGAGCAGTGGAATCATGCAACAGTGCGCAATGCACTTAAAGAGCTGCTGAAAGAGATGAACCAGAGCACACTGGCCAAAGAATGCCCACTTTCCCAGGTACAGACATGACCTTTTATTCCTGAACAGTCCACGTCATACTACTGATCACAGCTCAGAGATGTTGTTACAACAATAGTGGTGCGGTGTAATGGCTTGTTAGCATCAGTAATGTGATTCTAGTGCCATTTATAGTGTTTGTCATATTTGTGCATATGCAAGGCTTGCATTTATGTTCACTTCTGTGCAAAAAAAAAAATCAATCCATGAGATTTGTGTATTTGTGCATGCTGTGTTTCAATAGAGTGCTCTGTGTGGGTGTTGATCCTCATATCAATTGCTAGCATATGTTTGTGGCTTTCTGTCTCCATTGCTGTTTGCCACTAGTTATTTCTCAGCCTCCATCTCTATCCCTGTCCCTCTTCTGACCTTTTTCAGAGTATGATCTCCTCCATCGTGAACAGTTCCTACTACGCCAATGTCTCCACTGCTAAGTGTCAAGAGTTTGGCCGCTGGTATAAGAAGTATAAGAAGATTAAAGGTGAGATCTGAGCTCTTCTGTCACATTGTGCTGTTTTATATTTGTGCATCTTATTAGCTAATTAGATCTAGTTAGATCTGAATATATATTAGTCTTCTCGCCAATATGCACCAAATCTTTTGTCTTTGTACCAAAGACTACGGTGCTCAACCCAGTTATGGTTAGTTATATGCACCAGATATGAAGCTGATAAGAAAGTGTTGAATTAACACCCAGAGTGTTGATTTAACACCCTACTGTGTTTATATGTGTCCAATTGGACACATATAAACACAGTAGGGTGTTAAATCAACACTCTGGGTGTTAATTCAACACTGGGGGATTTTGCTGTGTGGGTATCCTGAGGTGACCCGATTTTATAAATTCTCCTGAGGCTTTGGGGCCTGTAGTACACACCCGTGGTATTATACATTGCCTCACACTGTGTATTGTACATTGCTTCTCTGTCACTGGACAGGGGAACCCCAGTCTATCTCTCCGCTTAATGGAAACCACAATACCCTCATCACTCTGCAGTAGGTCTCCAGTACCAGACCCAGCAGATGAGCTTGGCCGCTGCTAGACTGTTTAAGCCTCTTAGTATCTAAATGCCTGTGACAATTTTTCTCCTTCCCTTACCCCATTAAAAGGCAACATAATTACACAGCAGGACAGATCAAAGTGTCGAACAAACCCCAAGCACAGCTTCAGAGAGAGAGAAAAGCCAGCAAAGAATAAGGAGGTCCTTGGTGACAGAGCAAGCAGTGTTGAGTTACATAGAGCCTGCTTTCAGTTCTGTTCACTGCCTCCCAAAGCCAAACACACAGCCACAAGCCACCAGATGTGACCATGGAGAAATCTTATTGATTGATAGTTGACAGTTGTCATAAATGTCTGTAAAAGTGGCTAAAGTACTGATAGGGTGTTCTTTTTATTCGAAAATGCCTTTGTGTTTAATTGATCTTATGAATGTGCATTGGTAGCATAGTCACCATGATTCACTTTCTTCTTCTTCTTCTTTTTTTAGGTGATTACTTAGAAAAGATGTGGCCAGTACGAGAGAATTCCGAAATTAAAGGTGAGTAATCATTTGTAAAGAAAAGAAATTACCTGAGGAATTATGTCATGTTTTTGCTTACTGAATGCAAAGGACTTTGTGATCTTCAGTAAGAATCCGAAGGAAGTGTTCATTATTCGAGCTTATTTCTCTTGTCTCTTCACAGTGGAGAGGGACACCCTGGTGGACTTCTGTGTGTTAGGACAGCGTCCTCCTCCTCACCTAGCTGGCCTGGCTCAATTAGGACCTTTGGGCAGTGGTAGTTCTATTGTGAAAAGTGGTTCTGGAGAACCTCAGAACTCTCAATCTCAGCCCCCATCCCAAGGACAGCCACAGCCACCCTCATCTCATAGTGGCCAGCTACACCACAGTCCGCCGCTACGGACTCAGGTAGCTCCTCCCACAGCCCTGCAGCCTCTCCTGGGACCAAGAGGCCTCCTGTCACCTCAGCTCAGTCCACAGATAGTGCAGCAGCAGATAGCTATGGCCCACCTCATCAACCAGCAGCTGGCCGTCAGTCGCCTATTAGCTCACCAGCACCCACAGGCCCTCAACCAACAGTTTCTTAACCACCCACCCATTCCAAGGCCCAGCAAGTCTGGAGGACCTGGAGAGCCAGGATCTAATCCTTCAGCGGCTGAGGTGTCATCAGACATCTACCAGCAGGTCCGCGATGAGCTCAAGCGAGCCAGTGTCTCACAAGCTGTGTTTGCCAGGGTGGCATTCAACCGCACACAGGTAACAAAAAAAAAAATGCACACAGATATTAAAAAGCTTTAGTCACAACAGTTATCCCGAGTTATTCACAGTAAGTGTAATGTCCAGGTTTCACTTAATTCATCCAAATCAGATAGCACAAACTTGAGTTGAGGTCTCTAGGTAGAAAGTTAGACCAGAGTTTTCCCGATATGCAGGTCACTGCACTGAGGCCCAGCATGGTGGTTCCAGCCCCTGGGCCATATTAGTCTCCTTTCCCGCCCTCTCAGCAGCCTACACACCTGGTGCATTGAACCTCTGCAGGCCTGAATTACGCCCCATTAGAGCCAACCATAGAGTGGGTGGGAGATGATGTGGTGCAGGTGAAGACCTGGTGGGATTTGCATGTGTATACTTGCAAGACCTGGGCCTTTCTCATTTTGCTTTCATGTGCGTGTGTGTGCATGTTCGTGAACACCAGGGTCTGTTGTCAGAGATTTTGCGGAAAGAGGAAGACCCTCGCACAGCCTCCCAATCTCTTCTGGTCAACCTCAAGGCAATGCAGAATTTTCTCAACCTTCCTGAGGCTGAGCGCGACAGGATTTACCAGGAGGAGCGTGAACGCAGCATGAACCCTCCTGTAGGTCTGCCCCCAAACTCAAACACCAGTCCTGGGGGTAACCGCCTATCTCAGGTACCCACTGTCACAAAAGCCCTTCAGACGGTACACACTGTTCCTACAGACCTGCCTTTCTGTCTGGCCCAGTATGAGAGTACCTGCATTGCAAATTTGTGTGTCTGATTCTCCATTTTTATACATGGGCTTTAGAGATTGTCGTGATTTCTGTCTAGGTCTGTCTTATCTGATTAGTTGTTTTGTTTGGGTTATACATATTTGTGGTTGTTGTGAGCTAAAAGAGTGTTTTTTTATGTAGCGTTGATGTAGCTTAACACAGGGTTAAAGACATGTTTATAAATGAATTCAAGTAGTTGCCTTTTTATACAGCACTGCTTTCTGGTGCTTTTGATACTTATCCGTCTATAAAGACTGGATGTTTAAGTATTGGCATGCTTTTTGACAGATTAATTCTGATATAAATGAATAAGAAAAACATGACTTTTTATCCTTTTATTATTTCATTCAGTATTACCTTCAGTGTCAAACATTTAAACCAAAGCAAAGTGTTATGACACTGTATGTTCAGGGAAAAGTTTCAACTTGTATGGAGTTAAACCACTGCTAATTGCATCATGTTCTACTCTATGCAGAAAGTATGGGAGCGCAGCATGGATGAACAGTTAACCCCTGATGCCTGGGCATCTATTTGGAAGAATAAGAACAAAATTACCAATTCGGTGAGGATCACATCAGTTCTCTTTCACTCACTAAATGATCCTTACAGTGTGGTCTGACAATTTATTGAAGGGACAATGAGTTACTTTTTTTTTTTTGCTTGCATAGCAAATAGAATAGTGATTATTCTTGATTATAATATTTGTATATTGAGATTTAGACTACTCCAGGTAGTACATGACCTCACCCCTTATGTAATCTCATAAGGCTTTATCATTTTTGTCATAATGTCTTATGACAACATTAAAATATTGTCAGTATTTTATTTTTGTGGTCACATTTATGCATACTTAGATTATCGTATTTAGTATGTCATTATATAGAGACAGTTCCGAAAAAAACAAAATTGTCTCTAAAAAGATACAGTTCTTGTATCTAGATATGTTTATGTGAAGTAAATGGCTTAGAACTTTTTTTCTGAACAAACCTACTGTTATAGAGGCTCATTTGAGCAGGACTCTTTTCAAACTTAGAGCATCAGTGAAACAGTCCAGATCACAGCAATCTATCTGATACAAGGACAGAGTGTTGATTCTTTGGTCTCAGGGAATGCAGTTGTGTACTATTATTATTATTATGTCTGTATACTGTTATCTTACTATCTTTTGTGTTGGGGAATGTGAGATTACGTGCCTATGCCTGCAGAATGACTTCAAACACTTCATGAGAAAAAAAAAAACACAACCCTAAAATCAATATGCCATGATTCAAACATGAACTACAAAGTAGATGCAAGAGAACGCTTTAACTACTCTCCTACTGAATGCATCCATCTCTGTGCTTCACTAATACAAACACAGGCTACTTTTAACCTTTTATGTGAGGATTATCAATTGTTCAAAACTTACTTTGTTTGCTTTAATAATGTTTGTCTTACTCTTGTCTCTGTTGAACCTGATCTCCATGGCGTCCTGTAGTCTAAGCCCTCTGGTCCGAATCCTGACCTTTCCCTGAAACTGGAACCACTGGTCAACATCACATCGTCCATTTATGATGAGATCCAGCAGGAGATGAAGCGAGCCAAGGTGTCTCAGGCTCTGTTTGCCAAGGTGGCAGCCAACAAGAGCCAAGTAAGCCCTTATGTTTGCTTACCCAAATAACTGCTTTCAGTATGCTAATGATACACTTCAAAGCCTTCAAAGCCTACAGAAACAAAACTTTCTCTTTTTCTACTGCTTGATTTTATGCATTTATGAAAAGGTAATGATTCAAAGTCATGGGGTGAATGGAGGGATTTGGCTGGTAATTATTTGTTTCATTTTCAGGATGCATTTATGTTTAAATTATTACACACATGCATGATTATCAAAGACACACACTGAGCAATTCCTTTCCACATGAAAGGAAAATAAAGCTGAAAATAACAAATGATGTTAAGCCGTGCTCAATCAACCATAAGCAAGAGTCTTCTCCTGTGCAGGCGCTGGTATCTGATCAGAGCATGTCTGCACCCGGTAAACAACAACACATGCCGATAGACATGCTTTACATTGCAGATGTCCATCAGAATGGTTTCCATTCACCCAACCATGACCAACCATAGTGACATCCCAAAGATCTCATCGTCCATGACTCACAGTCGCAATCCAATCGTTTCATTGGAGCAATATTCCCTTGCACTGCTCAGATTGTCCGGATTACTGGCTCTTATTCACAGTGACCTGCATGTGGAGAGATAGGAAGTGATGTTCTGATTCAGTTTAGATTGCTGAAGCAGTATGGACAAGTAGGAATGGTAGGGAAGGTTGAACTGCACTGTTACAAGACTGAAAATAAGTAGTTTAACAGCACCAATATGTGGATAACGCCACACCAATAATTAAGGAAATAAATCAGTATACGCATGCATGGCTATCCTTTTGAAAACTCTGTTATTGATACACAGATTAAAACATATGAAAAGGGGCTGTAAGAATGATTTAGTGCATGCCTTCAGCGCCAACTAAAAAGCATGGAATTCATCTGTGAGTGTTGATTAAGGAATATTTTGGAAAACCTGCTGGACCATTTGTGGGTCCCTTTCCCATATCAGAGCAAAGAGAGATAATTGATTTAGTCAAATCTGATCCCACGCCCAGCTGCGCCTAATTCTTGCCATGAAATTGTCTGAGTGACGACAGTGCTGTACCGACCCCTTCAGACAAGCACTGTTAGCACACCGTGTGCGAAGTTGCAGGTGTGACCACCTCAATCTTAAAATGTGTGTAGAGTGTGTGTAAAGCAGTCTTGTGCTCGTGTATGTGTGTGTATGCATGTGACAGATGCAGTTGGGTCCCACAGGTCTGGGGTCGGTTGGGAGGTCACGGCTGAACGCACCCATCTGCTGCAGCTGGCCAAGAGGGCCTGGAGAGAGAGAGGGAAAGAGAGAGAGAGAGAGAGAGAGAGAGAGAGAGAGAGAGAGAGAGAGCTAGCTCTGATCAGGTTATTAACACAGGGTGCTGGTAGAGGTTGGCTGCCCACAACAGCTGGTATCAAGACTGGCCTAGTCTAGCAGAGATAATCATATCTCTCTCCATTTCACACTCTCTTTCACATATTCTCATCTCTCTCTCTCTCTCTCTCTCTCTCTCTCTCTCTGTGTCTGTCTGACTACTTATCATTCTACCTCTCTTTCTATGTCAGGGTTGGCTATGTGAGTTGCTTCGTTGGAAGGAGAGTCCAAGCCCAGAGAACCGTACGCTGTGGGAGAACCTGTCTACAATCCGCCGTTTCCTCACCCTCCCCCAGACAGACCGAGACCTGGTATATGAGGAGGAGTCCCGCCACCACCACAGTGAACGTCTGCACACTGTCCTCCACCTGCCCTCTGACCCTCAGGTGAGTCTGGATCAAAAGTCAACTTGCACTCACATTACGAAATCTGACTTTCTGAAAATATTCAGCACTGAGGTTTCCTGTTGGGTTGTGGAGTAGATAGAAGCATGGGGTGATTAATATGTCATGGTAAGATATCAAGAAAACACAGATTTATTAAAGATTTATTGTGCAAATTTCCCCTAAATGGTCTGTGATTTATGATATTTTTCCATCTTTTTTTATTGCTGCTGTGGAAGGAAAAAGGGGTCATTGTGATTGTGTTTCATTGTGTGGTTGCACACACATCTTTGGAGCTTTTGTTTTAATATCAAGGCCTATGATGCAGGGTCTCTGCCAACCTCTAATAACCTAATACTTCCAGCCCCCTTTAATCATACACACACACACAGCTCCAAATACAGCACTGATTAAATGGACTTTCCCCTCCTCCAGCCAGGGTCATTACAGTATACACTGAGCACAGTCAACATTCACACCTACCCACATGCACACCCTTTTATATATGTAAATGCATACCTGATAAAACAGTACACACATAAATCTGTCTTTCCCCAAACACTTTATATTCCATCTGTAGTATTCAATAGTCTATAAAAATATTCTCCTTTTTTCTGTTTTTGTTCTCTCTTTCTTCTTCTTGCTCCAGTTTGGTTTCTTTTTATGGTGGTGGTTTAAGCAGTGTATATTTGTGTGTGTGTGTGTGTGTGTGTGTGTGTGTGTGTGTGTGTGTGTGTGTGTGTGTGTGTGTGGTTGTACTTATTTATGTGTTTTGGGCGCAGTAGGAAATGCCCCATTAAGACACACCCTGACTGACAGTACCACCACAGCTCTGATATTATTAATGGCGGGAAGAGACAGAACACACACGTATACACACGTATACACAAGCATACACGTTAGGTGACTCATGGGAATTCACAGTAGTGGGTGACTATGGTTACTGCGCAGCGGTTTTGACCATAAGCTTTTACAGAATACTGACCATAAAGGGACTGACACTTTTGGGATGAGAAGGCTGCACCTTAAAGCAAGCCTGAGTGTTATTTTTATTCTTTCTTTTGAACAGACTATACATAATACCTTTCCTCCTCTTCATATTCAATAATTCACTGCGACACATATTATTTATTCTTGTGTTGTGCTTCCAAAAAGTTATTCTGGTTTATGGCATAACCAGCCCTTTTCCCTGTCAGCGTGTGTTACCTTGTTATCATAGAGAAAAGTCCGCACAGAGTGTTTCAGCGCTCTTTGCCTTGACAGTCTCTTCCATTAATTGAAGTCCTCAAATGTAGCTTTACTATTTTCCTTGAAGTCCCTTAAAGTCTCTCAAAGTTCCATTTCTAACTCTTTATGCTTTTGTGTGTTATTAAATGCTCATCACAGGAAGGAAACTGTGGTCGCTCCATTAACACATTCCAGGTCTCCTCTGACACAGAGCCCAGACAAGCCACCGCACTGAGGACAGAGACAGCTAAAAATACAGCTCACAGGACTCAAACAGCTGTACCCAGAACAGTTGTGTTCTTTCTTTTGTGCATGATTTGTTCCATGCACAAAGGCTGTGCTTTTAGATCTGATTCAGCTCTTTTAAAGAAAGGAATCAGTGACCACAATGAGTTTAAGCAGATAAATTAGGTTTTGTTTTGTTCTGTTAATTCGCTGTCAGCACAAATTTAAAAGGTTGTGTAGCCAATGATTATAGCAAGCACAACTTTGCCTGTCTGTCTGTCAGTCAGTCAGTCAGTCTGTCTGTCTGTCTCTCTGTCTGTTTGTGTGTATGCATGTGTTTGTGGGTGTCTCTCCTGCTGTTGTTTTCTTGACACAGTAATGAGGGTCCCTCCCCAGATCAAAATACCCAGCATCCCCTTGGCTCCAGCCAGCCTGTCACCACAGACCACACATGTGTCCCAGCTGCTTGAACACTCAAATATGCTCACATACTGTACATACACACCATATATACATACCTACATGAACAAAGAGACACAGGTTTTACACAGTTTTACACTGTTTGAACAATTAGTCCACGAGTCCCATAGTTCAGGCTTTTTTGCTTACAGTGTCTGTAAGATTCTTCGAAAGCTGTCCTCCCAGATCCAACATGCCACAGCTATGAACATACACCATTGCACTTGTCTGGGCAGAATGTCTGATTGAGTCTGTACCTGTGTCACCATTAATGTATTGCATTCCAGATCAGTTCATGACTTCATTGGAGAGCATACCATCCCCAAGACTCATGGCACACACAGGACCAGCATACACATGGAGCACACACATAGTACACACCTGCTAAGTGCCATAGTCAAGTCAGCAATATTCTTTCCAAGTATGAACAGTGCTCATGGGCATAAGTGCCCCCTCCCCTTTTGTTTTTGCTAAACTGGATGCTGTTATGTGCCGGGTGCTACACCCCTGGACCCTGCCATGTGTCCTGACAACCCAACTGACTGATGGAGTAGGAAGGGAACAGGTTCTTACAATTCAAACAATATTCCCTTTTATTCTATCCACATTCACTGGATATGAGCAATCATGCACTTTGATTGGCTACTCTACTACAAGGCTATCAGCTCATATACCGTGAGTAGAGAAAAACAAAATAGCAGAGCATGTTGCTGAACCAACCGAGGATGAAATAAAAACCTATACTCGAAAACAAAACTCCAAAAAATACAAAAAAAACCCAACAAAATATGTAATAAATGTATTTGATGGCAAGCACGTATCTTTTTTATTTTTCAAGAATTATTATTATTGCATTTTTCACAAATTGCTACTGTCATTTTGCCAGTTTATTTACATTCTAAATGGAAATGATTTCCATCCATCCATCCATTATCTGTAGCTGCTTATCCTGTGCAGGGTCACAGGCAAGCTGGAGCCTAGCCCAGCTGACTATGGGCGAAAGGCGGGGTACACCCTGGACAAGTCGCCAGATCATCGCAGGGCTGACACAGACAAACAACCATTCACACTCACATCTATGGTCAATTTAGAGCCACCAATTAGCCTAACCTGCATGTCTTTGGACTGTGGGGGAAACCGGAGCACCCGGAGGAAACCCACGCGGACACGGGGAGAACATGCAAACTCCGGAAATGATTTCGTTTTGTATAATGTTTTTATTTATCGAATTTGCAAAAAAAAAAAAAAGCTCTGTTTCTCAAAATCCAGTGAATGTGGATAGAATAAAACAGTTATTCCACTCAATCTCATTGTACATGACTTATTGTCAACTCAGAGCTACGCACCTCGTCGGTTATCAGCTCATATACGACTCGTTTTCATGGAATCACCCCCACTCAGTATTTTAGCCAATAAACTGAGATGATTTCTGAGTGTATTGGTTTTATTAACTTTGTAAATGTAATGCTTGTTCACTTAACCATGGATTGTATTGTGCTTTGTTTTGTCTGTACATATCACTATGTGTACACATAATTGTAGTGCACAATTGTACAGACAAGTGCAAAACACATGCTCTCTCTCTCTCTCTCTCTCTCTCTCTCTCTCACACACACACACACACACACACACACACACACACACAGTAACTCATCCACTCCCAAGGAATTGCAACATGGGAAACACTAAAACAGAAATTATCATGCATGCCTATAATTGAGGTAGGTGAAGTCATGCAAAAGGGAACTAACAGTAAAATGTCTTCACATCATTACATATTTAATGTCATGATGTGTTAGCAGTGTCTCTGGTGGCAAGACAAATCCCCCACCTCCCCAATCCTCATTAAAAGTCAGCTAAATCTTTCATATTATACCCTAATTATTTCATACTTCTGCACTGATTTGGAAAAAAAAGAGCTTTTTCCTTAATGTAGTGAACTCATGGACCAGTCCCTGGTTGCAATTAAAAACACAGAGAATGGATGAGGTTCAATATTGAATTATGCCATAAGTGCATGAGGGCAGAAAGTGTGTGTCCCAAGTAGACGCTGTGGTCGAGGAGTTGTAGTGGGAGCAGTAAATGAAGTGGACAGAGGGAAAGAGAATGAATGGAGGGAACTGATTTCATGGTTTTAACGGTGTTAGGGTTGATTTGAAGATGGAGTCATTCTTCAGGTTTGGCTTCAACTCTCTTCATTAGTGTCCTACTCCATTAGAGGAGTGGAACAGCCTCTTGGATCAGTGGTGTAAAAGGGGGTAGAGCATGTTTGATTGAAGACTCTGGGTACCTCCAAAAACAAGAGGGTTGGAAAGTGAACTAGTGCATTTCATGGCTTTTTGCTTATCTTCTACCACAGTTCACAACAGGCATGACACACAAGTGTAAGAAGTGTACTCTGCGTGTGCATGTATCTATGCTTGAAGTATGGAGTTTGACAAGAAATGAGAAGAAATGCCTATTAAAAAAATACACTTCAAAAGAGGAGTCCAGGAAAAGTATATGCGTATTAGTGTGTGGGGGTCAATGTGTGGTTGAGTGGGTGGGGTGTGTGCGTGTGTCTGTGTGTATTTGTGTGTTGTATTGCAATTGAGAACTGTACTGTGTGTGGTCTCTGTAGGTAGGCCAACACATAGATAGCAGTGTTATATCATGTGGCTAATTTTAATGTTCATGTGTCTCAGCCCCATTCCCACTCCAGTTTCTTAACTTTTTTTGTGGTCTCAGTTTGTTTCTCAGAGACATCAAAAATAATATAACATAGAGCGAAAGAACTGAAAGGGGAAAAAAAGACAAACATACACACTTCCTGTAAAGCACTAGCCCCAGAAAGCCCCCACAAGTGAAATCGGAGCAATTCTGTGGTCTGGCCTGCCCTCAGTATTATTTAAAAAAATACCCTGTTATTATTGAGTGGAGAGAGCAAGCAAAAGAGAAAGAGAGAGAGAGAGTGAATAACTATTATCTTTATGTAGGTCCTTTAATTTTAATGCACCGCAGATTTATAGCTTAGCATTCCAGCACAGAGGCAGTGGGCACCCCACCCTGGTCATAAACTCAGCAGGACAGCGCCATAGTTTTCGATAGTTCTACTGTGACTTACTACACCTTCCAGAGTTTCAGAAACACTAGTTGTCTTCCACTGCCATTATTTTACTATTTACACCAGTACCACTATTTACCACACCCTTACTACACGCTTTCTTTCTCTGTTCCATCTCACCTGCCTTCCTTCTTACTTTCATTCCACTAAATTTCATTAGTGGGGAAAAAAAAACAATGTCAGAAGAATATTACAAAACGGCCCCTCTGCCTTTACTCATATCATCTCCATATACATCTCCAGATGTTTGAAATTACAGACTTGATAATGGTAATGGTGTGGGTGACAACATTCCCATGTTATTTGTGTAATACACTTGGTTAAACAGTCATAACCCAAGACAGTGTGGTTGGACATTTACTAGAGGTGACTGGACATTCTGGTCAAGTGCCCCATGGACACTAGATGAATATTCATGGATGGAAACCTTTGTACTCTGGTGCACTACTTTACTCATTATTCACTTTCCTCTTTTAGTGATCTCACTAACCTGATCTTTGGTCTTTCTTGTCAGGTTCTCCACAGACAACCTGTGCCACCATTAAAAGACCACTCTCCCATGCGTGAAGACTCAGTGCCCAATGCTGGAATGGAGGACAACCCTCAGGCTGGTGCTGGTAGTGGCAACACTGGAGGAAGTAGTAACGTTGCCAAGAAACCCCGCTCCCGCACCAAGATCTCACTGGAAGCCCTGGGCATCCTGCAAAGTTTCATCCAGGATGTGGGCCTCTACCCTGACCAGGAAGCTATCCACACCCTCTCAGCCCAGTTGGACCTGCCCAAGCACACCATTGTCAAGTTCTTCCAGAATCAGCGCTACCATGTGAAGCACCATGGCCGACTGAAGGAGCTGGGAGCTGAGGGCAGTGGAGTTGATGTCGCTGAGTATCGAGATGAGGAACTACTCTCTGGGTCAGAGGATGCAGAGTCCAGTGAAGATGGTCATGAGGAAATCTACAGTGGACAAGAAGGTGCCTCAGTAGGAGCAGTTGCCTCCTCCTCAACGCCATCTTCCACCTCAGGCCAAGAAGAGAGCAAGGACAAGGCTTCATCTCTAGGGTCAGTCCGGCCCAGCTCCCTGCCTTCCTCCAGTTCATCCCCCAGCCCACGAGACCAAGCCGAGTATCAGAGATAAAGAATTTTGACCTCCGAAAAAAAAGGGGCACTTTGGGAAGACTATGATAGTGGAAGGTGGAACAAGTGGAACAGTAAAAGCAGACTAAAAGAATCCGGCACAGGGTCAAATGAAGATTGAATAAAAAAGGGACAAGAGTATGTTTGAATATTGATTATAGAAACAAAATGTGTTACGACAAAAATAGCTGAGATAAGGGATTAATAGTTGTAGCTGCAGATTAATTGGCATCAGATACTGTAAGTTTTGTCAACACGATGAAGGAAAATTTAGGATAGCGGCCCAAAATCATTGTTTATTTGTTAAAAAGGTGCCAGATATCTGATGGCACTGAAAGTGGATTTCTTATTCTAAACTGACAAGTGGTCACTTGTACTTTCATGGTTTCTCAAATTAAAGTGCCAGTAAGTCATAGTAGGAAAATACTAAGCCAGTGAAGTTCCTCCCCAAGTCTTTAACATATTAATTAAAGAACTCCTTAACTCCTAACATATAAACAAGGGGATCATTAGAAACCATTGTCCCACCCTTCCCACCTCTACAGCTTTCAGAGTAATGACAATGATTGAGCTTTAGATAAGTTTTAGATGAGCCATTGACATCTACAGGAACCCACAAATCTTTACTTGTGTCTGATCAAGGAGCCTGGTGGGTGTCTGCGGCTTCTCTCTTCCTCCCATCTGTGATGGGGAATTCTTCATGTCTCCAAGAGGTGGCTGTGTTTGGCCATTTAAGTGGTTGAATGGATGGGTGGGTGGGTTGGAGGTAGTGATGAGGGCTGGGGTGTATACATCAGCCTTGCTCACTGATTCCACTGTAAATACATGTGGTCTACTGAAATGTCCAGAGTTAGCTTTGTTTCCCCTTTGAAGATAGAGCCATGTCTCCCACAAACAACCACATCATTCCATATAGTCCAATGTGGTGGGACAAACCACCAGCCTGGTACCCATGCACCCATGCATGGACATCCCTCAACACCTCTGTCAATCTAAATTTAGTCAACGTTTTTTTCATATAAATACATGTACACGAGACATCTTGTCACTGTCTCTTTGTACTCTCTTTGCACTTAAAATGGCTAGTAAGCATCAAGGGAAAAAATGCATATGTAGGCGTCCATTGACTGCTAAAGACAATTTAATGACAGATGAGAGTGCGGTCTGACTGCCTTGTCCTGCTTTTGGCCAAGTTGAGGAGAGTAAAGTATGCGTCCAGCAACAGTCAACAATCAGTCATTTTACGTGTGGGACTACACCCCTTCCTCTCATCCTTTCTGTCCTGTGACTTACACAGTGTACCAATTTCAAAACACCTACCCCCACACTCCACATCTCTATTTATTGCTATCTATATCCACATTTATTATTATTATTGTTGTTGCTGTTGTTATTGTTATTATGGTTGTTCTTTCGGTCATTGATGTTATTTTTGATTGTTTTTTTTTTTTTCATGGTCTAATATCAGCATTTGGCTCAAAGCTGTTGTTTTGGAAATGAAAGACTTTACGAAAGAAGGTACCACTGCCAAAACAGTGAGAATTAAAAGCAGTTACTGAAGAAATTGAGTGAACCCTGTGATATTATGTACTACCATTTCAATCTACACTCCCTTCTTTTCCCAAAGAAAATGGCAGTAGGTGAGTTGAACCCAAAAATAAGACAAAGCATATGAAAATACTTTTTTAAAGAGATATTGACAATCCATTTATTGAGCCAGTTAAAACTCTATATCCTGAATGGAGACGTGTTAATTCACATCTCGGGAAATGGACTTATGTACAAAGCAACATGGCTCCTCTGTGGCAAAGCCTCTGTGGATACTATAGCAAAACTTGGATCCAGGGTCCTGATTTGCTTTTGAGAATCAGCTGCTACCTGCTCATTTCTGGATAACAGAGTAATTGTCATTGTTAACATTACACTGACCTTTAAACTGTTTTTGTTTATGATGTGATGTTTATGTAGATGTTTTATCTATTACAAATGACAGCATTTTCTTTATATGTATTTGATGTGCAAATCCTAACAAATGTCTCCACTGCAAAACATTCACCCACATTAACATATCTTAAAAACTTTAGGACAGTTTAGTTTTTTGAGTCATCACCAAAATGCAGACCACACATTTTACACAACTGTAAAAATTTTAATCAAAACCGGACATTAAACACTACGGTATATTTTTTTACTCAACTGTTTATAGCATTATGGCCCATTGCTTTCTAAACATCTACTCTAGGTTCCTGGGTATGAGGTGTCTCCATCTTTGAGCTGGCTTTGCAGTGTGACTAGGTCTGGCTTATGTTTCTTAGTACTATTCAATTAGAGGCCATGGATGTCTAATAAGACATATGCGGGAGTGACAGTAATTCACATGGAAGTATTGGGACACACTGAGCAGTCTTGCCATACCACAGGGAGCCTGCTGCATTTCACACTGAGAAAACTGTGACGCAACGACGATACAGTGTAAAGTGTGGTGTTTTAGACCACTGCTGTCCTTTTTGGTTACTTCACCATGTGTATCTCCTAGTCAGTGATATTTAACCACTAACCAACACATGTGAATAAGGCTGCTTATAGCTTTTCCTGGTTTCATCTTGATGGTTTAGACTTGGTTTAGCACCTCTATGATATGCTGGTAAAACTGTGTAAAAGATTTCAGAGCCATTTATTTAGCCATGTTTCAGAACATGGCTGGTCTTACTGATCCTGCTTTAAATTCATCTCATAATTTCAATACAGCCTAATATTCAGTGAGCACTCAAATGAAATTGAAAAGTACAGTAAGTAATATACTTGCTGTACATACTAAGCAGTATAGTGGATTTTTTTTTTTTATTATTTCTTGGTTGCTGGTGGATAAAACAACTTACCTTACTTTAACTTTTTCAAATAGTATTCTGTGTTGCCCAAATCACTGTAGAAAATATGTTTTTGTTTTTTCCAGCTTGCATTCCCTTTAATGTGCAAAACATATCCTGTCAATATGTAATACTGATTTTTCATAGTGTATTAGATTTTTAATGGAAAATCCAAATATTCATAGTTTTAAAACAACTGCTAAAAGTTGCTTGTTTTTGTGACATCCTGAGGCATGTAAACTTTTACAGCAGTCCTGGAATGGAAAGAAGAAGACTTATTTTCAATCTCTTCCTTAGAATGTCAGATATTTGCAGGCTCTGATAAGGGTGTCTAATAACAGAGTACTGATTGTCAGGTGGATTTAAACCTTAATTAAGCTTGTCAATCAGCTATAGCTGTAGGAGGCCAAAGCCTACCCCTACCATTATTATCCCTCACCCTCTCATGGCCCCGCCCCCTGCGGCACTCAGAGAAGTCTGAAACAAGCAGCTTTGATGAGTCCATTTCTGCTCTACTCCTAAATTATCCACAGTCCTGGTGAGACAAGTGTGTGCATGCTAGACTGGTGTTTAACCTGCTACAGGGGTGGCCTCCCACTCACTCAGCTCCTTCATCACCTCCTCCTCCTCCCTGTCCTATATAGAGTTTGTGCTAAGTGAGAAAACAAAGAGGATTCACAGAGTCCCTGATGAGCGATAGGTCAGGGTCACTCACCAATTATCCATCTCTTCCATGACAGGAGTCTCGTCTTTGCCTTTTCTAGCACTATGTCTCATTTTCTCCTCCACCAGGCAAGAGACAATCGCTATCACTCACGCTGTGCTGTCGGGGTTAATTGGAAGTGATCATGTCCCCTTGTGGGGAAACAAGTGGTTACTAGAGAGCACAAAACCTCTCACAATAAATGTTTTTTTGAATTATTATTATTATTATTATTATTATTATTTTAAATAATAGAACAGAACAGAATGAAACAGAAATAGGAAAGGATGGGAATCAGTGATAAAAATTAATCCAGGGATAAGAATATAGATCACAATTACTGATATGATTATCAGCCACACATACACACGAACACACTATCACGTTCTGTTGTAACCCTTCTTCTGTAATGTAGCACTTAAAGATTAATTTCATGTGACAATTTTTTTTTTTTGGATTTTTGATACTCTTCTGACTAATGGATAAATTGCAGAATGAAACGCTTGGTTTTCACTCCTTTTTTGTATTCTTTTTTGACTAAGCACAAGGTTCTGTCTGCTTGCTTTGGAGACAAACTGTTTATCCTCATTAACTACAATGTGAATCAGGTTTGCCACTCCAGGATTGGTACTTTTCCTCAATCAAATGGATCATCATTATCACTAAGTGATAATAAATTATGTGCATTATTTGGCTTTTTGGTTTGTGTCTTAATGTTTTTGTTTGGTTTTCTTAAATTGCTGTCATTTAAATAAAGTGCATCAATGGATTAGTTGTGTGTCTCTGAATCTTGTACTTCAAGCTCTGAGTCAGTTCCTATTTGATCAAAAATGCAAATTCAGTTGGTTACGGATGAAGCAAACCGTAACAACTGACATTTTACCAAGTATATTTTAAAAAGTTCAAAAAGCACAGCGGTTGTCTCTAGAACAATGCAATGTTGTCTTTTGCAAAGAGACTAAGTCTTGGGGAAAACGAGTGGTGTGGCCACAAGAACCAAACACGCTTTCATAAAAAGCAACCAAAACAAACCATAATAGGAAAAAATTGTCCATTTGGAGCTATGTTACTGGAAATGATCAGTAATGATACAACTTTTTGTAATCATTTGTTGAAGAAGATCTTTAAATAACCCATCAAAATTGTGTGGGCAACTAACCATTACTGGTGACACCCCCCCCCCCCCCCCCCCCCAAAAAAAAAAAAAAAAGCTTTTTATCACATGTTTTTGGATTTCGCTAAACCACATGCGTATAAAAGGAAACTTTTGAAATCTGCAATATATAAAATTTACAGACTTCCCCTAAAAAGCAAAATACTAATTTGGGCTGCACATTTTCTGGTTAGTCTGCCACTGATATCCCTTTTTTTTTTTTGGTGAACTGAGTATTCATTATGTTGTGACCTCTAAAAATGTCTTTATTATAATTATTTCAATCTACATAGTTTGCCTATTACTTTTGTATTTGAAACTTGGTTGATTTGTTTGGCAAAACCCAGGATCACATGACTAGCTGCCTTTTAGCCTCCATCATCCTATACAGCCTCCATACAGCCACATAGCCTCTACATAAAGTCTCCCCTCATTCCAAGTCCCTGGCCACCTGCCAGTCCTCCCTCCCTGCCACTGCTTCCTTCTTTTCAAAAGCAGCTTGCAGTGGTGTCCTCTGGTTTTCATTCAGTGCCAGTCCCCCAATCTCCTAATTGAACTTATTATTCGCTCAATTGGCTTGTTTTAACCCTTTCTCCCCTCCAGGTTTGAAGCTGGAGGTCGTTAAGCTGGGGATTTTTCAACATCCAGCAAGGGTATTAAGAGAGCTGTAAGGGTTTTGATATAAAACCATAGCGCTGGCAAGAACCGTTGCTGTGTCTGTTAGCTGCTAGCTGCAAGTCAAACCTTGTTTTGGCACTGTGGCCATGCCAGACCACCCAGAGAGAGAACCACACAGTTTGTTTTATGGATGATGAATTCTCATCTCAGTCGACATATCAATTGACCTCACATCAGTCACTCTCTCTCCTTTGTCTCCACACTGTAGATAGAGGCAGGGTGACACTATATCCAACAAACCATCTGTGTGCTATTCTCTCATGCTCGATAGGATGCGATCCATGCATGTCCTGTGATACCATGTTGATGTCATTTAAAACAGGGACGGAAACTGACACATCCTTTGAAACACTACTTTTATCAGATATATTCATAATCTGCATATTGCACGTTATCTTTGTATTGTAGTGTATAGACTGCACTTTTCCATTATGCATATACAGTGTTACTGCTACTTTCATGTATCACTATGTACCAGAATTATGATACCATACAGTTCAATATACAGTTCTACTATCTATTTATTTTATTTATGCAAACAACATACCTTTTACCTCTGTGTTTTATGTTTCACTTGCTTTTTATATTCATTATTGTGTAATCTGTGATGTTATAATACATTTAAATCTAAATTTAATCACTGGGATAGACTTCAGTTTATTATTTGAATCTGTATGATGTGTGCAGTTGAACTACACATAGCCTTTCATTGGTTTGAAACATTTGATTCCAAATTTGTTATATTGATACTGTCACATGTGGGTTTCCTACCACCTCCCTGAACCATGCCAGTAGGTGGATTGGTGACTTTAAATTGTGTGAATGAGTGTGCAAATGCGTGTGTGTGTGTGTGTGTGTGTGTGTGTGTGTGTGTGTGTGTGTGTGTGTGTGTGTGTGTGTGTGTGTGAGAGAGAGAGAGACCATGGTGCCCTGCGATGGACTAGCACCCATCCACTGTGAGTGTGAGTAGGATAAATTAGTTACTAAAGATGAATAATATTCATTTTTGTTGCAGTGTACCCCTAATAACATGATTGCTTTATATAAAGGGGCTTTCAGATCCATTATAGGGAATAAATCTGCATCTGCAACACTCTGTTGTCTGTTAATAATTATAGACCGCAAAAAAGTGCATGTAAGGAAGCTCAAGGGGCCCTTGTGGCTAAAGGCTTGAAGGGGACACAATAAAAGGCATTATTGTTGTAGCAGTAAGGCTTCAGATGTTGCATTGTGTGTAATAAAGAGTTGTTTGGGTGGCACTGTTGACTGATTCCTGTGTTTCTTCATGTTTTTTTCTGTGTCCTATTTTGACTAAAAAACATGGCTTAGTTTACAATCTATTTCTGTCTTCAAACATTTAACATTTGGGGTCTTTATAGATGGATTTTCCCAAAAAAATACATATACTTTTGTTCTAGGCGATGTTTAGTATGTCTATGTGTAGAAAATGGTTATTCCTCTAATGTATTTGGTGCTTCCATGATGGACGGTGAGCAGGAAGGGAGATTGACAGCTCTCTGGCGGGGGAGCGGAGGCAGCTGCCAGGGCACTGCTGCTGGGGTATTAAGGCCTGATGGCAGCATGATTAGGGGCCATTAGAGGTGAGAGCAAGGGGGCGGCAAGAGACGCAGGTGCACCAATGCCAGCTATTACCCAGAATTCAGTGGGGTGGAGCGCAAAAACACACCTGTGGTCTCCTGTTGGCACGCTGTCACACTGCACACCCTCTGATCTTTCTCCTGCACATTAATACACACATTGATAAACAAGCTAATATCCAGAGCTCTCTCTCTCTCCAACATGTGCTGTTTCCTCTCTTCCTGTTTCCCTCCTTGTCGATCAATCCAATGGGATATTTTCATATTTCACATTTCCCCTGCCTTTGGATCATTTGCTGCAATCCAAATATTTAAAATGTTCTGATCAAACATACCAAACAAGACTGTATCTTTAACATGTACAATAAACCAACTGTGGGCATTAACTGGCTAATGCAGTTTAGTTATCTGCTTCCTACACACTGAAAACATTTACGATTATGAACTGTGGCAATGAATGAGCATTATGAATCCCTGTTCTGGGATAAGTAGCTCAGCTAGTGCACTCAATTAAAGCCGTAAACCTGACAGACTGAGATGGAGAGAAATGTGAGCTGTAGTGATGGCCTCCCTGGGGACACCGGGCTAAAACAGGGCATCTGTCACTGGCCTGTATCAGAGTGTCATACGCCGACATTAATGCACTAAACAACACTCACATCAACACACACACACAAGAAGTATTCATGAACAAACATTCAATTACCCCAACCAAGCCAAAACATTATAAATGTTGTCATTTGATTGGTGCTCTCATTTAGCCTCACAACAAAATGAGAAATTGCTTTTGGCACACATAAGAACACCTTTATTCAATAATTTTATAAATAAATAAATACATAAATAAATCAGCCCTGCGATGACCTGGTGACTTGTCCAGGATGTACCCCGCCTCTCGCCCATAGTCAGCTGGGATAGGCTCCAGCTTGCCTGCGACCCTGTAGAACAGGATAAGCGGCTACAGATAATGGGTGGATGGATGGATATAAATGCACTTTTCTGCATTAATGGTGCCATCACAAAAGTGTAAGTTACCTTCCCCAAGACACAACCCCATACCACGACAGATCCTGGCCTTTGGACTTGTTGCTGGTAACAGTCTGAATAGTCCTTTTTATCTTTTGGTCTGGAACACGTGGAGTCCATTTCTAACAAAAAAGACCTGGGATACTGATTCACCTCTGAGCCCAGAGACATCAACGGTGTTTCTGGACACAGTTCATATAAGGCTTCTTTTTGCACAGTAAAGTTTTAAATGCCATTTGTGGATGTAACTCTGTATTTTCGTGCTTGACAAAGGTTTCCCAAAGTGATCCCAAGCCCATGTGGTTATAGATAGTTTTCACTGATGTCACGGCATTCCGGGGAACGCCCTCCAGCCACCATCTTGTGGGGCTAACAAAACGAACCATCGCTATTACCGGCTACATTATCTCAGACGAATTTATAAAGTTATATAGTCAGTTTTCTAAAATAAAGATCAATGTCGGCAAAATCAAGCAAACGGAAGTATATGGATACATTGGACGACATCTCACGATAACGGTATGCAGCCAAACTGGCCTTGATTGGGGGAATTGACCCCTACGAAGTGGACAAAGATGCATTTTCAAGTGACTATGCAGGGCTGCCATCCATATCGTACCCTGATATTGTGAACTATTTCGTGAATAGTAAAAGTGCCTACACACTTGATGACCTCAAAGCATACAAGTCGCTGGAGTCATACAATTATTTTGTCTATGGCTGGGTCCGTGAAGTCCACCATATAAAAACAAGTGACAGTCGTGTCCTAATTACAGCCAAGGTATGTAAACATTGGAATTTTAGAGCTCTCAACACTGCATATAAATATATGTGTGTGTATAATATCGAGTTGATTTAAGACAAATTTTACATCCATTAGTGGTATTACAGTACCATGTCAGTTCCAGTTAGGCATCCTCCAGAGATTGTTTACACGATGTTTTGGTTTCCAAAAACAAACTTAAACACAATTGATTGTTTACTTAAACAACTTACCACTTATAAAATGATCGGAGCAGACTTTGCTGTGTTTGGAAGGCTGATAATCCTTGCGGTTGATTCTTGCAAGCCATAGATTTCTCCTTTGTATGCTGAGTTTCTTTGTTTGCTCGCCTTCGTGCTCCCGTACAGTGGGAATTCCATAAAAGCTCCGCTTGATGTCATCATCTGACCTATTACGACAGCCGTGAATACAACAGGTGTGCACCATTGCTAGCTTTAAATAGCCTGCTTGGGTTCTTTTGAAGACTTTGTACTCGCACGTTACAATTTGTGCTCAGTGACCCATACGGTAAGCTTGACCCGCAAGATGGCCGCCACTAGGGAGTCCCCGACTCTGTGACGTCATGTGAAAACTATCTATATCAGCTATAGATGAATGATGGTTCTTGATGCAGTGCCATCTTGATGCTTGTGTCACACATTGGCCTTGTGTATGTACAGCGTATCAGGATATGTGACAGTAAGAAAGGAACATTGCAGCATCGCCAGCTTACATAGCTAATACTCTAGGATACATAACACAATCTCCTTGTACGCCAGGGTGCAGCATATTTTTAAGTCCACACTTAAAAATCCATAGCACATACATAGCAGCTTTGATACATCACATACATCATGTGTACGCCATAAAAATGAAAGCTACACAGCAGTGACGCAGCAGGAACATTGCTCAAACACCTATTACGCCATGCGAACGCTTTAGTTGACGTGTCTGATGAAGGTGGCTCTGGGCAGTGTTGTGCAAGTTCACACTTTTTTTGAACTAGTTCAAGTTCAGTTCAAACATGTTAAAAGTGAACTGTTCATGTTCATAGTTCACAGTTTTAATTCTGAACTAGTTCAAAGTTCAGTTCATTTTACTTTTAGGTGGGATATGAAAATAAAGACTAAAATCATATGCTACATTCTAGCTCAAAACTACTCACATATTATAGATATTATATTCTATCACACAAAATGGAAGTTATTGTACATACTATATATGGAAAAAAGGACAAAATATTTTGATTTCTTCACTGACGCAACCACTGCTACCAAAACGTTACATGTGACTTCAAACAAATGCTTTCAGTTTCAACTAACAGTAACTTCTAATAAACGACAACTAGACTTCCTCATAAATGTGTGTGTTTCTAAAAAGATGACTGCCAATATGTATATACACTGAAGGAGTGCTATTTTAAGATCCATATCAACAGCATTGACCATATCAACCATATTGATCAGACAGAGGGATGCATGCTCAAGGGCTTTTTATTTCTCAAAATACAAAACAGGAAAACTTCAGATAGCCTCATTCTTCAGTACACATCTGTGTATGCACACAACAATCAAATTTCTAAAATTATTTGGCATTGTACTCATCTGTGTTCTCCATGCCGCTACTTGAACTTTCACTGGCCATGTTGCTGTGAGTGTGCGCCGGCTGTGGTGTGCGCGCTGTCTGCTGTCTGTAGCTAGGGAACGCTGGGTTATGCCTACTCTGCTCTGCTGCATCATGGGTAACGTAGTATGGCGCCAAATCATAGAGCCATCCACTATCTCCGGCTTCACACTACGTTATCCATGATGCATTGCACACACGCGGCACCTCAGGGCAGTGAGTGACAACAACATCAGACTGACAGTGAAGTAGTAGAACGTAAAATATCTTGCAAGTAGACGTGCCACTCGATTCATCAGGTTTCATGTTTCGTTCATCTTCATGTTTGTCGTTCATGTCGCATAATTTGAACGAATTCACATTCAAGTTCTTTCATTACAAAGTTGTTGCGTTCAGTTCAAAGTTCATGGAAAAACGAGCGTGTTCAGAGAACGCGTTCTTTTGAACGCGTTCATGCACAACACTGGCTCCGGGGCTGGCTGGGTGGATGCGGCTGATGTCTTCCCTCTTCTTTTGCCCTTCTTGGGTCCTGACTTCTTCATTGGCATGATGCTTTCTTGACTGTGACGAATGACAACGCACACAGCATGGGGCCCCGTTTTATACTCACCTGTGAATGCTGCAGATACGCAGCAGCAACGCCACACGTAAGAATGAAACGCCACACCAACAAAACAGTTACGCCATGGCAACGCATCATACGCCATGCATACACCTCAGTACGCCATAACGTTACGTCCCTTGAACCCCATACAAACCTCAGATATGCAATAGTAACACCACACATACGCCATGTATGTCACAGGACTTTAATTTTGGACAAAATACGCCTCATTTCTTGGCGTTTGACCCACACGCCACTTATGTAGCAAGATACGAGACAGTGTGACACAAGCATGAGGGATTGGTGATCACAGGTGTTCAGCTTAGGCTCGTGTCCTTGCCTTGCCCTCCAGATTCCTTAATTCATTTAATGATGTTATGCACTGTAGAGAGTGAAATATCCAAATATCTTCATATTTTACTTTGAGGAACATTGTTTTTAAACAATTTAATTCTTTTCTCACGCATTTGCTCACAAACTGGAGATCTTAAGCCTATCATTGCTCCTGAAAGACTAGGCCTCCCCTGGATACTGATTTTGTACCAAATAATGATTACAATCACCTGTTGACATCACCTGTTTCAAGTCACATCATTATTTAATTGTTTTACCTCATTACTAACCATGTTTTGGAATGTGTTGCAGGTCTGAAATGCAGGAAGGGATGTGTATTAACAAATTAAATCAAGTTGACCAGACAAAACATGAAACATCTTGGGTTCATACTGTCTGCAGTGAAATATGGGTCAAAGTAAAAGAAAGCAGAAAACAAAAAGTAGAAATTTTCCATATTGTTTCAAGTTTTTCTGATTTGAAATACACACACACACACACACACACACAGGGGCAGCACGGTGGTGTAGTGGTTAGCGCTGTCGCCTCACAGCAAGAAGGTCCGGGTTCGAGCCCCGTGGCCGGCGAGGGCCTTTCTGTGTGGAGTTTGCATGTTCTCCCTGTGTCCGTGTGGGTTTCCTCCGGGTGCTCCGGTTTCCCCCACAGTCCAAAGACATGCAGGTTAGGTTAACTGGTGACTCTAAATTGACCGTAGGTGTGAATGTGAGTGTGAATGGTTGTGTCTATGTGTCAGCCCTGTGATGACCTGGCGACTTGTCCAGGGTGTACCCCGCCTTTCGCCCGTAGTCAGCTGGGATAGGCTCCAGCTTGCCTGTGACCCTGTAGAACAGGATAAAGCGGCTAGAGATAATGAGATGAGATGAGACACACATATGGCCATGAGTGTTTTACTGGGAAATACACCACTCGTATTTTTCATATGGGCTACATCCGGGACATGGAGAACCAAAACCGTGACATAAATCTCTATATGTCACTCGTGAGGATATTGATGAATTGTTTTGATAAATTTGTGTAAATTTTGTTTGTGAATGTGTCTATATAATAAAAAGAAAATCACACGTTGGCTTGAAGATATGAAGTTCATCTTCTCGTGTTGAAAAACACATATTTCATATGAAATATGTTGCAGATCTGAGTGATATATTTCCCGATATTTCACTCCAGTGACGTCACTCCCAGTGTTTTCCTGCTGACTAGACACGTGTTGTCAAAATGGCGAACCGGTTCAAAATTAAAATTCTTTTGATTAACTTGCATTTTTTTTGTGGATGTGTCAATATAATATAAAGAACATTACATGGTGGTGGGAACATATGAAGTTTATCACTCATTCCCTTCACTCACTCCCGAATATATATATATATATATATATATATATATATATATATATATATATATATATATATATATCCATCCATCCATTATCTGTAGCCACTTTATCCTGTTCTACAGGGTCGCAGGCAAGCTGGAGCCTATCCCAGCTGACTACAGGCAAGAGGTGGGGTACACCCTGGACAAGTCGCCAGATCATCACAGGGCTGACACAGAGACAAACAACCATTCACATCTACGGTCAATTTAGAGCCACCAATTAACTTAGCCCACATGTCTCTGGACTGTGGGGGAAACCGGAGCACCCGGAGGAAACCCACACAGACACGGGGAAAACATGCAAACTCAACACAGAAAGGCCCTCGTTGGCTGCTGGGCTCAAACCCAGGACCCTTCTTGCTGTGAGGTGACAGTGCTAATCACTACACTGCCATATATATATATATATATATATATATATATATATATATATATACACACACACACACACACACACACACACACATACTTGTTTGTGTGTGGGTGAGAAATGAGAAAGAGAGAGGGAAAGAGAGAGAAGGTCCTTGTTAGTGGTTCACATATGTGATGAACAAATTATTTACAATAAAAAAAAACAACCTGGTGCATTGTACATTGATTTGTCTAATTTAATCTGTATCAAGCATTGAGCACAATATTCAATGAGAAACGAAGCAGATGCTGTGATTAAAAATATATTACTCTCCGCATTTCTCTAAATCCCAGAATAACTCCCATCCTTACATGCAAAATACATGAGGAAAAATGTAGTGATTTTGCCCATCAAAAAAATTCACAAACATCAAGCTTAAGAAGACCATTAACCGAGAATGTTCTATTCACATTGTTCAGGCAATGTGGGGGACTTTCACATGAGAATATATCAGTGAGGTTAATGGTTTAAATGAAAAACAGCAGGTATTCACTCCAGAACAAAGTAAACATTATAACATTAGTAAGTTACTCAGTGTTTTTAACTGGTTGAAGAGCAATTCCACTCACAGGACACCACTTCAATGCCATCACTGCTTCTTCCTTTGGCATGGATGGGCACGGTGACAGGTGTGTGAAGCTGGGGTGCCTGAGGGAGTCCTGAGGCACGCACACCACTCTGCCCACTACTGATGCTTTCTGACAACATGTACTGCTTTGTCGAAAAGTCTGCAAAGTTCATTCAGGTCAGAACATACTTTTTAGTCTATTCTAGAGACATATTAATGGAAAAAAAAAAACCACACACAGAGAATAACTCAGATGCCTGAGATCAAAGGGTTCATGCGCTCAGATGCAATGTTTTGTCCTTGCTGTTAGGTTATGTCTCATGCAAAAGCTTTATCTAATTTAACCGTGTGTTCTATTTGATCTTTTTTCGAAACCACAGATATACATATGTACCAGCAGAGAAGAAAGTACAAATCTCTTAACTTCTTTCATTATTCTCTATAAAAATCAATCAGTCCTAATTTGCCCTCATACATGCAGTGACACACATTCGATGAATGATTGACCGACTGAGATGCAACGGTTTCTGAACCTGGCCTCTCTCTAGGTATTAACTGCTGGACGTGACTGTGAGGACTTAAGTGGTGTCACTTATTGGCTCCGCACTGGTGCACTTATTAAAGAATAAGGGTCATGTCTCTCTCTCATTCATCAGATCCTCTCATCCTCTATCAGACATTAAACTGAAAGCATACACTGTCAGCCAAAATAAACAAAGATTTTTAAAGATTTACTTTACAGAAATGCCATGTACGGTACACTAATTAACATTTAAGAAATTAAACTTTCAAATCTCATGTCTTGGGTGCTGTAAAATTGATTTGTGCGTGTTATACACCAGGGCAACACAGGGAGTGACCTTTACATTGCATTTGTTCTCCTACACATACCATTTAAATCATCATCATCACAGACAGACACAATAGACACCCTCACACCCTCTGCACGTCCTCACACAAATATCTCTACACACAGTATTCAATATTCAATAGCAAGCTGTCACATAATAGCTCTCTTCCTTCAACACAATCCCATGCTGACGATACAGCCCCAGAACTCTCCGCAGCTTCCCCCCATAGCCTCGCTCCAGCTAACCAAGCCTCAGAGGAATGAAGTTTTCGGGGGCTTTCAGGTTTCCCATCTATGTATAGCAGCCGAACATCGCCTGCGAGGCCACGTTTATGCGGACAGTTGCGGCCGATTGTGCCTTTTACATACTGTGGGCCCCAGTGATTGTTGGTCACTAGCGACTGTACAAAAATAGAGAATAATGATGGCCTTGGGGCTCATTGTGCCTCTTCATGGTATTAAAGGTTTGAGTTGCACACAGGGCAAGAGACAGAGCACTCATAAAAAAAAAAAAAGGACCAAGAATAACCCCAGCTTTTCTTGTCAGCTCCAAAATGCTTGCCCAGTTATAAAGCAGGCCTTTTACACAAACTGGGTGCAAGTTTTAGCTCTATAAAGTTTGAATTGTGCAAATCAGAGTAAACCAACAAATGAAGCTGAAACAGGCTTAATTTAGAGAGTTATTCCAGCTCGTTTTGTTGTAGGAGCCTCACTCCCAGTATCAAAACTCATTTACTGTCTTAAGACATCAGGGGGGTGTCTTTGGCCCTGTATACACAGCAACGGATTCAGGTGAATCTGATAAAATTGTTTATCGTTTCGGCCTGGCATCCACACGGTACCGGCGTTTTGGGTGCCCCAAAACGATATTTTTTGAGAACGGGTTCCAGAGTGGAAAAATCTGGCAACGGCGCCGTTGCAAAGTCGTCTGGATGAGTAGAACGGATTTGTTTACGATGACGTCACAACCACATGACTAGAACAAGCAGCACTCTCGCTGTTTTGTATGAACCACTGCATTGCATTCACTTTTGTATACAGCTTTTCTTTTAAATAAACAAGTAACTGAACCATTTCTTGAATTTCTTTTTTTTATTGGATAAGACTGCTTTTCAAAATGTTCACACACAATATAAAAAGTTATATAAATTATATAAAAATGCGGGGGCGTCGTGGCTAAGGTGCCGCGCCATAAATCCGGGGACCCGGGTTCGATTCCGACCCGAGGTCATTTCCCGATCCCTCCCCGTCTCTCTCTCCTGCTCATTTCCTGTCCTGTCTCTACACTGTCCTATCCAATAAAGGTGAAAAAAGCCCCAAAAAAATCTTCAAAAAAAAATTATATAAAAATGCTTTTCAAAATGTTCACACACAATAAGAAAATTAAGTTATATAAAATTATGCACACTAATAAAACTAATTTGTACACACAGAAGGCACGATTTCCTCGCGTAGTCACAGCCATCTTCTTGTTGTTGTTGTGTGTTTGTTCCTGTGAGTGCTTCACGCCGGGTAGAAGAAGGGGGTTATGCGCATGCGTCCTACTTCTTCTATTGTTCTGGTGTCTCCGATGGGACCGTCTTACAGCGCACGTAGAGGTGTGGCATGTGTATTGCATCATTTTCAGCAAGCGTTGCGTTGCCATATGTACCTGATATTTTACTGATCCGTTGCCCATGTGGATGCAATATTTTTTTAATAAAATCTCGTTGCCGTTGTCGTGTGGATGTAGCCTTTGTTTTCCCTCTCTCTGTCCTTCTTTTTGTCTCTTCAGAAGGGATTAATGTGTGACAGATAGTGGTCAGCTCCCAGGCGTGTGTATGCTTTAAATGCCACTGCTCCCTGACCCTATACCGGTTAATGGCTGAGTGTCAGTCATTAGGACAGTCAGAGCCATCAATATTGACTTTCACCATTCAGCTGAGGGACGGGGAAGGTGAATAAGGTCAGAGGCAAGGACAAAGAATGCCACAGAATGGAAAAATAATCAAAATTGAGTCCAAAGTTATATTTTATATAAAAATAATTATAGACCCAAAACACAAACATAATTGTTAGTCTTGTTAGTGTAATGACTGTATCCAAAATTCAACAAAATGTAGATGTGTGTGTGTGTGTGTGTGTGTCTTTACATAAACATGTGTGGGCGACTTGGCTGTATTAGCTCACCTGTGCCACTCAGTACCTCCCATCTCCTCTGTCACGCTCAATTAGCCTCCACTGAGCGCGTGCAGAGCTGCCTCTTCTACTGGCTGCCATTGGCCGATAGCCTCTGGAGATAGGATTGAGCTGCTGTCTCCTCTGCAGCCCCAGCATGCAGCTTTCTGTCTGAAGATGGCTGGATTGATAGCATTCACAACTATGGCAGCAGTCTTTCATCTACTGCACATCTCTCAGTCCCACACCAACTACAGGCAAGAGGGAACAAGCACTGGACCATGCCAACTTTTACGAGGCTATCATCGGGCAGATAAAGTGTTGGCAGTTCTGGCCATAGGCTGTGAAGACATCCTGAACCCTATATAAATATCATTGTTATATGTTGGTAACTGGTATAGTTCATACATTATTATTAATTTCAGTTAAGTTTAATTATTTATCATAGTCACAGTGTCAGTTATATAGGGCTAAATACTTTATGCCTGTTTTCAACATCTGGATAATCAAAGACAGAAGTGGTGACTTTAGAATGAAGCTTATTTCATTTAGCTGTTTTTATTAAAAGCTTTCTCAACAAAATATTGATTCAGTCATTTGTAATTTTAACTCCAATTCTAATTTTGATTCTTGTCTTCACTCTATAGCTAATATTTTTATTGCCCCCAATGGAACCTCTGTAGATCATCTGTTGTAGTGTGTTTGTGCATTTGTGTGTTAATGATAAATCAGTTTCCACGCTTCAAAAGCAGTGGCTCAGGACAGGTTTAAGATTGTTAACCTTCTCCCTAATAGATGACCACTGAAACTGTGACTGTTCACTCAACACACACCATTATCTGTGAATGAATCATTTGCTCATGCGTTCATAGCACTTGCACTTGGGAAGATGTGGAAACTAGTGATCCTCTTGATCTTTTCACATCACCCAAGGTCAAACTGCTCCCATTTTTAATCTTTATTTGCAGTACTTGATAAATGATTAATGTTACACACTTTCTTTGCAGTAAAATGTAAGTCTTCTTCATGTAGGTCTGCTCTTCCTTTTCTGCATGGATATAAACTTCACCACTGTTAAGGAGCTGATAACTCCTTATCCTGAACATCAGCACTTATCAGAACGGGGATAAATGTGGGATGCCCACCCTCGAGGGCAGAGTTTTCTCTGCCCTCGTTACCCAGAGGCCCTCTCCCTGTCCAAATCTATAATTGTGGTCTAATGGCTGTGTTTGAAGCTGATCTGGTGCATAAACAGGCGGAGGAAGTCTTTAGAGCCATAATCACTCTATTCCTCCACTCTCCTTTGCTCTCCCTTACTCTGCATCCCTCCCTCTACTTCTCTTATTCGGCCCGATTAGGCCCCTGCCTCCCAGACAACTGCAAACAATTAGGCAAATTAGTGGCTCCACCATCACCATCAAGAGGCCTGCTTGTTTATAATTTAATCGAAGCGAATGTCAAAACAGTCAAGGCTTGAGAGAAACAAGATGTGTCCGTGAGATGAAATTTAAACTGCCAGCCAGTCCAAAATATTAAGAGAGTTTGTTTAATAGGGAGACAGGAACATAAGAAAAGAGAGGATAAAGAGGGTAAGAGGTGGAGAACAAGTAAAAAAAAAAATTCAGCATTTTTTCACATTTGTATAAAGATGCAGTTGGGTTCCTCTCAGTTCCCTTTTTCTCACACTCACTCACACACAAGCATGTATTTGTACTTACTTTTCTCATTCTTTCTCAGAGCTTTATGGGCACCAGAGCTTGTGTTGCTCCAACTAAGTCAAATGTCTAAGTCAACAAGAAAATTCAATGTTTACCAGGATCTTTCCACACCAGTCATAAGTAAACAAGAGTGGCCCGATGTACAAGTAAAAGGAACAAAACTCTGAAAGGCATCTGTAAAAGTGCCCTCAGCACAACTGACTTTCCCAGCATAAATAGCTACAAGCTCCAGAGTGAGTGTTGGGGCATCAAGCATATATAGTAATGAATACTGCAAAGTGACATCACTTTCTGTAGAAGTGTTGCATTATCTGAACTGTAGAGAAACAATGGTTATAATTTTGGGCCAAATCCCACCACTCTGTCGTTGATCATTTTCCTATAACAGCATGTCCTGCCATATTTTATTCCTTATGTATAGCATACATGCTAGGTCAATTTTAAACCCCTAAAGGGTTCACTGGTCTGTCTTTATGGAGGTTCTATGTTGAACCCTACAGTCAAGTGTTTCCTTATCAGAGAGAGTTTGAAGTAAAACAAGAAGAAGCTATTTAGGAAGCTTGAGAATACAGAGTTGAACCTATTATGGTTACTAATGTGAAGAAAGAAAGAAAGAAAGAAAGAAAGAAAGAAAGAAAGAAAGAAAGAAAGAAAGAGTCAGTCCATGATGGTCCCATAAAGAAGAGGAAATGATTATTTGAGTGGTCCTGATGCTATAGCAAAAGAGAGCAGTGTTTAATACGTAGATAGATGGGCATGGGGCAGGTGAGCTGAGAGCTTGGCTCCAGCACTAATGGCCCAGACAGACACGCAGGCTCTACCTATCAGCCTCCAGTCTGCATACAGCCCACGAATATCAACCCTCTAATTGGATCAGTGGTACGAATGTGATTACCGGCGGCGTATTTATTTACATAATAATTATTACTGCCAGCCCTGTGGTGCTAGAGTTGAGAGGGACCTAAAGAGATGGTCAAAACGAGAACGTGTGTGTGTGCGTGTGTGTGTGTGTGTAAAGGGGGTGATTGATTGTGTGGGTGTATTGCGGGTGTGTGTGAGGGACATGCCTCCGCCCTCAGCACAGAGCTGATCTGATGGTATTATTCTATTAGTGCTGCAGTGTGAAGTTTGAAATGAGCTCTGATTGGATTAGTTAACAGCGAGGACTAGATAGTGCGGAATGAGGTTAGCGCTCGCACGTGCAAGCAGGCGGCCTGAACACAGACAGCCATAATTAGGCATCTGTCCAGGACAGAAAGGCTGGACAGGTGCCAGTGCACAACAATAATTCCTTCTAGCACACATACTGTATATAGGCACTCACTATAAACACTCGCTTTCTATTACTCTATTGTTTCTAAATTACTTAAACCCAACATATATCACTGCCAACTGATATGTATCTCATGATTTCCCCCAAGCCCACCTCCCTCCCATATACCCAAACCCAACCCCTCCACCCCCCCTTGTCACTCACTGGGAACTGATGCTCTCTGAGGCTGGGCTTTGGTAGGAGTGAAATGGTGCTTAATCACTGCATGCCTAAAACAGGCCATTACAGGAGCACTGAGCTCTGGCATTACATGGTGCCTGCAGGGCCAGAACAAACCACCTTTTGTTAATATTTCTCCATTAATCAATCATGATGGAAGCCACAAGACCAGAGGGCCATGCCATTTGAAATATACCCTACGAACAAAAACAATTTACTCACCTAGTCTAAACCAACCTCCCCTGGGTGTTTGTGTCTTTTATTTTATATTTGTTTTTGATATCTATAGCTATCTATGCATGCATAAACACAGGGCTAGCTTCATGGTGTGTGTGTGTGTGTGTGTGTGTGTGTGTGTGTGTGTGTGTGTGTGTGTGGTTAGCACAGGGCGGAACAGGAACTACACTCTATGGCTAAAGTGATCCAGTGGAGCAGATGAGGTTGAACACTTGAGTTGTGTCTGTGGGCCAACAAGGCTGTAGACACAACTGTGTGTCATTCAGTGATGTGTGTGTCAGTACTTTCCTCTGTCAGTACTACAGCTCCACAGGACCAAAAACAATCCATCCACCCTCTTAGAACCCAATCAAACATCTTACACCCATGCTGTGCTTGTGGGATTTGGTAATATAATCTAAATAAATGTCTCAACCAAGGCACTGGAACATGACCGCAGACAAGTGAACACATTTATGTGCAGTATAGTGTTGATCAAGATGAAAATACAGAAAGGAAAGATGTGCTCATACTGAATCTCGAGAAACAGTAATAATCACCAGTCATTCATTCATTTTCAGTGACCACTTACAGTGGATCCAGAGCTCATCCCAGGAACATTGAATGCAAAGTAGGAGAATTCACATCTGATGGGATGCCTGTCCAATGCAGAGCACCATGTACACACACACACACACACACACACACACACCAATTTAGCATATCCAGTCCAACACCCAGCATATATTTTGAACCGTGGGAGAAAACCAGAGAACCCAGAGGAAACCCACATGAACTCAAGGGGAACGTGCAAAACTCGACATGGGGAGTAACCCGAGTTCAGGATCAAATCAAAGACTCTGGAGTTGTGAGACTGTATGATCATGCTACTTGATCACAGTTGTAAAAAGAAATACTCATATGAAGATAAGCCTTTAGTGTCTTAAGGTTTTTCCCCTCTTTTCTGACATCTATTTGTCCTCCTGGTTTTATTCCTTTATTTTTGTCCTTCTTACCTTGATACAGCCTAATTTTTCTGTCATCTTCATTTTTGTCCAACCCATTTGCTCATTAGTGGCATTCTGTTCACTTTGTAATTCCACCCACGAAACCCCACCCCACCACCACACTCTTGCCACATTTCTCCCTTTCTCCCCTCTTATGCTAGTGGTGGGATCTTCACAACAGATAACAGCACTAATTTCATTAATTATAAACCAATATGTTACTGCAATCCTCCTGAGAATCTTGGCCCAACTCTGGCATCTGTGCACATATTGAGGAGGGAGGGATAGCAAAATTCAGACATGGTTAGAAAACAGAGGAGGATGGGTTTAAATTTCCATGTCTGTCCTTGTTGTTTGCAGACACAAATGTAACAATAATAATTCCGAAGTGTAGGTTATATGATATGTTAATATGATATGTTAAACCCTCTTTTGTGGGGTGACACAAGGAACACCTAGGTCACCCTCAGCTTTCTTATTTCAATCTGCATAGAAACTCCAGGTTATATGTCATAGATCTTTGTATGCTTAGCAAAAATTCCAGTTCTTTTTTTTTATTTGTTATTTTTTACTGCTCAACTACATAGAATACATGGAATTTTGCCTGGCAAAAAAGCTGCAAGCTATATACAAGATTATTATACATACAGGACACTTTTTCAATGGAATAAAAACATTTTTTTTCAGTGTGGTTTCCATCAAATCCCGCGCTCTGACTGGCTGGTGAGCGGGTCCATATCCTACGGTATGGACCCCGGTTATGGACCTCTGGCGACTTGCTCATTCACAACAACAACAAACATAGTAGAATTTTTTGGCAACATTTATCTTTTTTTATAAGATTTATTTATAAGATTATCAAAAATCTTATAAATTTTTGGCAGCATTTCTCAGGAAAACAGCATTAATTTTACAGCATGGATAGCGATAACAACAGTGTTCACAGCGAAAGCGAGTTTTACTACCCTGAGGAAGAAGAAATAAAATAAAACATTTCAGGAGAAAGCTAAAAACCTGTAACTGTTGCTAACGCCGAGCAAAAACATGGCTGAATCCTGAATGACTCAATTTTGTATAAATAGGGGACTACATAGGCGGCAAAATGTAGTTTTTTCCCTGCCATGGAAGTGCACTTGTATACCAAGGAGAAAGCAATTTGCATTACAGCCGTGAATGAGGATTCAAAATGGCGGCTCGGCTCGGTTTTTCCTTTCGGGCGCTCTTGTTTTCTGTTAGAATTTGGTAAAGAAAAAAATAAATATATTATTTACCAGCTTAACCTCCTAGGGCCTAGCGGTCACATACGTGGACAGCACTTTTTAGAAATTCAGAACAAGAATCCACATATGTGGACATACTTTTTCTCAAAAAGTACATCTTATCAAAGATGATGCTTAGTTTTTATTCTAATCAGGTTCTAATAAGCCCAAATAGCAAAAAGAAATAAAAAAATGCATGTAAAAAAAACAGCTTGGGTCTTAGGAGGTTAAGGTCGGTCTGTATGGTGAAATAACGTGACCTTGGCCTTGAATACTGACCTCGGCCCAGAGGGCCTCGCTCAGTACTTTCAAGACCTCGGTCACGGTATTTCACAATACAGACCTCCCAGCTGGTAAGTAACATATATTTTTTTTTTTCGTGGTGCAGTTTTTATCAAATCCTGCGTTCTGATTGGCTGGCGAGTGGGTCTGTATCCTACGGTACGGACCCCGGTTAAGGACCTCTGGTGACTCACTTGTTCACAACAACAAACATAGTAGCAATTTTTGTCAACATTCATCTTTTCTATAAGACTTATTTATAAGATTTTAATCAAAAACCTTATAAATTTTTGCCAGCATTTCTTAGGAGAATTGCATTAATTTTACAGCATGGATAGCAATAACGACAGTGTTCACAGCGAAAGCGAGTTTTACTACCCTGAGGAAGAAGAAATAAAATAAAACATTTCAGGAGAAAGCTAAAAACCTGTAACTGTTGCTAACGCCGAGCAAAAACATGGCTGAATCCTGAATGACTCAATTTTGTATAAATAGCGGACTACATAGCTGGCAAAATGTAGTTTTTTTCCTGCCATGAAAGTGCACTTGTATACCGAGGAGGAAGCCATTTGCGTTACAGCCGTGAATGAGGATTCAAAATGGCGGCTCGCCTCGGTTTTCCCTTTCGGGCGCTCTCATTTTCTGTTAGAATTTAGTAAAGAAAAAAATAAATACATTGTTCGAAATACCCATCTGCAGTCTGCATTTTGCAGAATGATTTTCAAGATTGCAGAAGAAAAATTAAACTACCTGCAATTTTACAGAATGAAAAAATCAGGCTCGGGATTCAGTGGTTCTCAATTTAGCAAACTAGCGGTGCTGTAAATAAACTGAAACCTGCACCGCGCGAACCTGACGGCGTTTTCCAGGTCAAAGTTGAACAATATTACGTAATGGGAGGAGCCGACAACTACCTCGGCAGTGTTCAGCAGTTTCCGCTGTCACGGTCTGATCGTGCACTGGTATAAATTGACCATGCGCATGCACAGACCGATTTTTTTTCCCCGGTCAACTTCCGGGAAGTCTAAATTTACCATTTCTTGCTGCGATTTTGTACCAAGCATTTCAACACATTTGCGGACTAATAGAACACGAATTGTGACTACAATTGTGAGATTTGATTATCAGTAGACAAGCTGTTGAATATGGATGAGGAAACAAAGTTGATCATTCCTGGCTGCTGGCTGGTCCTGATCAGCCTACTTAGTGCATAAACTGGAACTAAAACATGGGTCATTCATTCATTCATCAAGATAAAGTGAAAATAATTTATTTGTGGATCAAGTATGAACGTAAATCCCATATCATATTGGGCTGGTAAATTCTGACTAGGTGGCACAGTGGTGTAGTGGTTAGCGCTGTCGCCTCACAGCAAGAAGGTCCTGGGTTCGAGCCCCGGGGCCGGCGAGGGCCTTTCTGTGTGGAGTTTGCATGTTCTCCCCGTGTCCGCGTGGGTTTCCTCCGGGTACTCCGGTTTCCCCCACAGTCCAAAGACATGCAGGTTAGGTTAACTGGTGACTCTAAATTGACCGTAGGTGTGAATGTGAGTGTGTGAATGGTTGTCTGTGTCTATGTGTCAGCCCTGTGATGACCTGGCGACTTGTCCAGGGTGTACCCTGCCTTTCGCCCGTAGTCAGCTGGGATAGGCTCCAGCTTGCCTGCGACCCTGTAGAAGGATAAAGCGGCTAGAGATAATGAGATGAGATGAGATGAAATTCAGACTAGGCCCAATTATACCAAGTTGGTAAATTTATACTGTGGTAAGGTTAGACCGTGGCTGCTACAGTTTAAATTTACCTGGTAAATTCAGACTGGTGGTAAATTCAGACCGTGACACCAGTTTTGCCAAGATACGACAAAATCGTCTTTGTTTTCTTGGCGTTTTTGTCAGACTCTTGCCCCGAAGAAACAATCCTCTTCTTGGGAGCCATGTTTGTTGTGCCGCATTGAATTCTGGGAGATGCATGGCGGTGTCATGGTCTGACCGTGACACCGGCAGCCAGCGTGACTCCAACAACAACAGCGACAGATCGCGCGTCCGTGAGGGGGACAACAAAAAGCAAAAGCGAAGACTCTGACTAGTTCTTATCTTGCATACATATGCATAGGTGTGTATATATTGTATTGTTGAATCATGCAAAATTATACTGATATTATATCCCTTTTGAAGACAGCAACAGTATTTTACCTTTATTCATAGATACTTTTGAATATTTTGTTTTCTCATACCAAGCTACACTAATACATGTTTTGTGTACATGTTCTATTGTTTTTACTAGTGCTGTCTTGCCTGTGATGCAGACTAGCACAAAGTAAAACAGTTGCCCTGGAAGACAAAGCTCATAGGTTCAGTTCTGTAGCTCTCAGTAGTTCTGTAGCTCTCAGTTCTGCCATGATTAGCTTGTACCCAGTTCTCTGTTAGTTTAGAGCAGTGAAGCCCCTGCAGTCGTTCTCAGTTCAGTTCATGACCTTGCACTTTAGAAGCCAGGCAAACACCATGAACCCAAACGTCTTTCCATTTGCCAGTTGGGTTTTATTCCTTAATGGCATCAATTCTTTGCATCATCGTAAGATGTAACAGAGTGTAGAATTGAAACCTTGCTTTCAATTTAAAACTACAGGTTGCAGATGCAAACACTGTGAATGAAGTACATTTTGGGTAACAATCTATTATTCAAGCTAGAAACTTAATCTTGACAAAATATAACATGACATGTGACATGAAAATGAATGTTTTGTTTCTTGAAGAACAGTTGTGTTCTATTTTTTTATTGTGGTGATACCTTTATTAGTATGTTGTGTGGAAGGATAATGTGTGGGTGTGATAACTAGTACATTTATGAATGAGTTGGTATACTTCAAGTTGTAGTAACCCATAGTGTCAGGGCGAGGGAGATGAAAGACCCGTGGAGGTATCATGGAATGATAACTTTGCTGCAGAGAAGGATCTGTGAAGACTGAAATTAAAAATAGAGTGAGAGAATAAAGAATTACAGTAATGCTATGAGTTGTAAAGCTAGATATGATGTAAATATAGGCATTATTAGGTTGAGAAGGGTGTGGAGGCTTGTGTATTTGCAGAAAATATTTCCAAATTGCAGAACAAAATTTTGACATTCTGCAATATTGCAGAACACTGGAAAAAAGTATTTCGACCACTGAAATATATTATTTACCAGCTTAAGGTCAGTCCGTATGGTGAAATACTGTGACCTCGGCCTTGAATACTGACCTTGGCCCAGAGGGCCTCAGTCAGTACTTTCAAGGCCTCGGTCACATTATTTCACGATACGGACCTCCCAGCTGGTAAATAATATATATGTATTTTATTCCCTTCCAGCAGGTTTCATTCATTTGGTTTGATAGCAGGCAATATTGTTAACATATCACTTATCCTACGTGTATTACATCACTCTACCCAATGGAGAATGAGTGTTGAATATGGTTTACAATGTTGCATGGTTGTCAAGACAACATGACATCACATGTTGGAGCTGAATCAATGAGAAAGTTTTCTGCTGCACATGCACAGAAGCATTTCTTTGTTCGCTGGGAAAGAGAAAGACACGATGAACACTCAAAAGGCTACCAAAACTTCATTCGATATTCTTCATGTACATTTACAAGAGAAAAACATACCAACGGACATCAAACAACTGGAAAAGAGATGCATCTGAGACATAAAACTTCTGCGCTAGTAAGCAACTGTGACAATTTGTAAACAAACATGGCCGCTAGGTTAGCTTCATTAAATACGGAAGATTTTGAGAGAATTTTGAAAGAGAAAGACGCATTGAACACCCGAAAGGAATGTGTATATATAATAATAATAATAATAATAATAATAATAATAATAATAATATTGGCTGGCATTGAGTGGTATATCAGATATATTCCATTCAGCTAGCATGATACTGAACTCATCTTCAACTCATTCAGTACCATGCTAGCTGAATGGCATATATCTGATATATCACTCAACGCCAGCCAATATTATTTAAATATTTAATAGCATGGGATGTTCTGTGTACCTTTTCACCTACAGGTTAATCTCCCATTTGTGAGTGCTCAGTCAACACATATTCAGAAAGAAAAAAAGAAACTGGATAATGCACACTATAGGCTAAATATGCCTAAATGATTCCATTGTTGTACTGAAAAGTATTTACTAGTGTGCAGTTTGGCATATGGCCCAAATATTCAAGACTGTAAGGATATAATTATCTGCTGTGATTACTGTTGTTCCCCCAATACACACACACAAGTGTTATCTGAATAAAACAACTTGTGTACACTGTGTCAATGTGAGTGCCACGAGTGAGTTCCAGATAAAAGAGCAAAACCTACTTTCAACAAGAGCTTGACATTTAGTTGCTTAGCTCTCACTGTGACTGCCAGTCCCAACAGGCTATGGTGTAACCAATGCTGTGGTGTAACTGTGTCATTCTGTGGAATCATAAATAACAGACAACAGACTACAGAATGAACTAGTCACCTAATGCTAGCTAAAATATAAATTCTAGCAGAAGAGGAAAAGGTGGTTCAGCTGTAATCTCACAGCACTAGACCACAAGTGAATTGATTTGTTTTCTCAGAGGATCTATGCAGGTCCTCAGCTGATGGTCATGAGTTAGCTATAAATCTAGCTAGCTAAAATACAGTCTAGATAGTAAATCACATTTGGTCACGTCCACTGTTTGTACTTTTATTAGCTAATCTATATTCTCTGCTCATTTTAACTGATCTGTGCATTTTGTCATCCAGTTTGTTTTCTCCAGCCTGCAATATACCTTTTTTTTTTTCTGATAATAGCTGGATATACAGTGCCTTGCAAAAGTATTCATCCCCCTTGGTGTTTGTCCTGTTTTGTTGCATTACAAGTTGGAATGAAAATGGATTGGGGGGAGGGGGGTTAGCACCATTTTATTTACACAACATGCCTACCACTTTAAAAGTGCACATTGTTTTATTTTTTTTATTGTGACACAAACAATAATTAAGATGAAAAAACAGAAATCTGGAGTGTGCATAAGTATCCCCCCCCAAGTCAATATTTTATAGAGCCACCTTTTGCTACAATTACAGCTGCAAGTCTCTTGGGGTTTGTCTCTGTTAGCTTAGCACATCTAGCCACTGGGATTTTTGCCCATTCCTCAAGGCAAAACTGCTCCAAGACCTTCAAGTTAGATGGGTTACATTGGTGTACAGCAATCTTCATGTTATGCCACAGATTCTCAATTCTCAATCCAGGACGTCCAGGAGAGACTGGATGACAGCAGGGAAAGACCGCACTGGGCGTGGGTGGCTAGTTACCCAACCCACGGGTCTCTCATCAGAGAGACACCCAACCCTAACTACGAAGAACCACAAGAAGCAACAACCCGTGGGCCCTCCGAGAGGCGGGATGAAAGATGGGCCCAACAGGACAGACTACACGGTGACGACGGTAATGGAAACGGACTACGAGAACACCAGAACTCCAGGAAATGAAGAGAAGATCCTCCAAAAGTGTGTATGTGGATGGGAGAAAGTGACCACGTTCAGAGGCATTCGAATCCACCAGGGGAAAGCAAAGTGTGGCCAAATGGCCAACAGCAACCTTGCACTGCAACAGCAGGTGAGACAAGAGGGACCAAAAGCCAGGGCAAAAACCACAGAGCCAATGGACCCAATGTTGCTGGAGGCATGAGAGTGACAGAGGAAGAAGGTCCACTGGTGGAGAACGAGCCCCCACGTGAGCATGAAGACCCAGTCCTCACCACCTTCGACAGAACAGAGCCAAATGCAGAGACCAAGAAACCACCCAGAAGAAGTAAGATCAAGTGGCCAAAGTCAAGCGAAACAGAGGCATGGCGTGCACTGGACGCAGACCTGATCAAGACCCTAGAGGAATCACTGCATGGAGGGGCGGAGGCTAAGCTCAATCTGATTGGGGACATCATATACCAAACCTGCAAGGACAGGTTTGGCGAGTTTGTCCCCAGACAGAGGACCACTCCAAGAATGACGGGAAGGAGAGAAAAGGAAATCCTCCAGCTGGTGCAAAGGCGTCGGCAACTCCGTAAGAACTGGAGGAAGGCAACCCACGCAGAGAAACAGGGGCTGAAAGCCCTGTGGGAGGAGGTCAGGAAAAGACTAGCCGGGCTTCGCAGAGCTGAACGCATTCGGAAACACAACAGGCGGAAGCAAAAAGAGCGAGCCAGCTTCTTCAAGGATCCCTTTAAGCATGCCAGACAGCTGCTGGAGGAAAAGAAGACTGGCAAGCTCGAAACCACCAGGGAGCAGTTGGAACAGCATGTCAAAGGACAGTACAGTGATCCGCAAAGGAACATCCCCTTAGGAACACCAGGATACGTACCTCAGCCTGTACAGCCAACAGCTGAGTTTAACACCATGCCTCCCAAGTTCAGTGAGGTCAGGCAAGTCGTGGAGAAGGCAAGGTCCTCTTCTGCACCAGGCCCCAACAGAGTCCCCTACAAGCTCTGTAAGAACTGCCCCAAGGTACTAGAGCTGCTATGGTACCTAATGAGAACTGCCTGGAAAAAGCAACTCATTCCATCTGAGTGGCAAAGAGCAGTAGCAGTTTTATTCCCAAGGAAACAAACTCCAAAGACATTGGCCAGTTCCGTAACATCGCCCTACTGAACGTAGAAGGAAAGATCTTCTTCTCAGTACTAGCCAGAAGGATGACCAACTACCTGCTTGAGAATGGCTACATTGACACCAACTGCCAGAAAGCAGGAGTGCCAGGATTCCCCGGATGCGTAGAGCACTCCACAATGATCTGGGACCAGATCCAGAAGGCTAAGCGGGAGAAGACCAACCTGCACGTCATCTGGCTTGACCTTGCCAATGCGTATGGATCAGTTCCGCACCAGCTGATGAACTAGGCCATGGACTTCTTCCACATGCCCACCTGTGTCAAGAACATCGTAGCACAGTATTTTAACAACCTGCAGATGTGCTTCTCCGTGCAGGACTTCACTTCTGGGTGGCAGCGGCTTGAAGTCGGAATTGCGATGGGATGTGCCATTTCCCCGATACTGTTTGTAGCAGCGTTTGAGATCATTCTCATCGGTGCAAGGCAAATGGTAGGAGGGATCAAACTGCCAACTGGCCAGAGGCTTCCCCCACTAAGGAGCTACATGGACGACGTCACCACCCTCCTTCAGACAGCAGCATGTACATCAAGACTGCTGAAGAGGATGGATGAGTTGATGTCATGGGCAAGAATGAAGCTCAAGCCCTCCAAGTCTCGCAGCCTGTCACTCAGGAAAGGAGTCAGGAACGATAGCACCACCTTTGTTGTCAGAGGGGATAAGATACCACTCCTCGCAGAGCAATCCATCAAATGTCTGGGGAGGCAGTACACTGCAGAGCTGTCTGACAAGCAGATGGGGAAAACCGTTATGAAACAGCTCTGTGATGGCCTGGCAAGGATCGATCAAAGTCAACTCCCTGGGAAGTACAAGGTCTGATGCTACCAATTCACACTCTACCAGAGGGTAATGTGGCCACTGAAAATGAGTGAGATCCCCTCATCGACCGTGAGTAAGAGGGATGGGAAAGCCAACTCATTCATCCGAAAGTGGTTGGGGCTGCCACGGTGCCTATCTGAAGCCGGCCTCTTTGGAAAATACATGCTGCAGCTACCACTGAAGTCATTACAGCTGGGCTACATGCAAGAGAAGGCCAGGTTGGTCCTCGAGCTTAGGGAGTCCACAGACAAGTCAGTAAGGAACGCTAATGCCAAGGTTCTGACTGGCCGCAAGTGGAATGCCCAGACCGAGGTCGACCAAGCTATTAGCCGGCTGCAACATCACGAGATCATGGGCAGAGTCCATGTAGGAAGAGCAGGCCTAGGATGGGGAGATGCACCGCGCTTCTGGTCCAAGGCCAACCGCAAGGAAAGGAAGGAGATGGTGGTGGCGGAGGTGACAAGGATGGAGGAAGACCGCTATAAGATCAAAGCTGTGTCGCAGGGTCGGCAAGGAAGCTGGACAACCTGGGAGGGAATTACAAACAGAAACATCAGTTGGTCAGACATGTGGAAGATCCCACAGGCAAGACTCAGCTTCCTCATCCGCTCAACCTACGACACGCTTCCCTGCCCTCGGAACCTCCACCAGTGGTTTGGGAGTGAGGAATGTTGTGCGCTCTGCAATGCTCCCAACATAAGCCTCCAGCACATTTTGTCAGGCTGTAAGATCGCGCTCTCACAGGGCTGCTACAGATGACGCCATGACCAAGTCCTGAGGAAGCTAGCTGAAGTGCTGGAGGAGTGCCGACAGGGAAGTAAAACATCACCACCTGCAGAGGACCCCACCATCTTTGTTGCGGAAGGAGGGGTCAGCAGAAGCATCAGGCCAAGAGGAACATCAAGGCCCTTCTCCCCTGACCAGGAATGGAGCATGAGGGTCGACCTTGACAGGAAGCTTCAGTTCCCCACGGAGATCACCACTACATCTCTCCGGCCAGACATAGTCGTGTGGTCAGCCAAGGCAAGAGCGGCGATCCTCATCGAGCTCACAGTACCGATGGAGGAGCGGATTGAGGCTGCCTTCGAATGCAAGAAGGCCAAGTACTCAGAGCTGGCTGCTGAGTGCCGGGAGGCTGGCTGGAAGACTACCATCTACCCAGTGGAGGTCGGATGCCGAGGTTTCATGGGGTTGTCAACCACACGCCTCCTGAGGGATGTGGGACTCACCGGAGGAAGACTCAGGAAGGCAACAAAGGACCTGGCAGAGGAGGCTGAAAAAGGGAGCTTTTGGCTCTGGCTCAGGAGGAAGGACAAAACTTGGGGGAAGAACACCTAACCCCTGACAACAGCCGCAGGGGACAACACCCATCAGCTGTAGGGGGTGACAGGGAGATGTCCCTGTCACTGCTCCGCCACCAGGAGATGTACCAGAATTAAAGGAGCGAAACATTGGTGAATGGTGGTTTCTGGCTGATGACCCTGCAGCTGACCCATGGGCACCGGAGGAGGTGCGACAGGCAGCAATGCCCAGCAGGTGTTAACATCTTCCTGTCTAATCCCGGATTGAGGTCTGGGCTTTGACAAGCCATTCCAAGACATTTAAATGTTTCCCTTTAAACCACTCCAGTGTAGCTTTAGCAGTATGTTTAGGGTCATTGTCCTGCTAGACTGTGAACCTTCATCCCAGTCTCAAACCTCTGGCTGACTCAAACAGGTTTTCCTCCAGAATTAAACTGTATTTAGTGCCATCCATCTTTCCTTCAGTCCTGACCAGCTTTCCTGTCCCTGCAAATGAAAAACATCCCCACAGCATGATGCTGCCACCACCATGCTTCATTGTAGGAATGGTGTTCTCAGGGTGTTGGGTTTGTGCCACACATGGCATTTCCCATGATGGCCAAAAAGTTCAATTTTTGTCGCATTTGACCAGAGAATCTTCTTCCATGTGTTTGGGGAGTCTGCCACATGCTGTTGAGCAAACTCCAAACATGTTTTTTTAAGCAATGGCTTTTTTTCTGGCCACTCTTCCATAAAGCCCTGCTCTGTGGGGTGTACAGCTTAAAGTGGTCCTATGGACAGATACTCCCATTTCCGCTGTGGATCTTTGCAGCTCCTTCAGTGTTATCTTTGGTGTCTTTGTTGCATCTCTGATTAATGTCCTCCTTGCCTGGTCTGTGAGTGGGAAGGGGAAGGATCTGCCAATACTGTATGCGCTGTTCTGTGTAAACTCTAGAGACTGTTATGTGTGAGATCAGCAGTTTCTGAAATACTCAAACCAACCTATGTGGTACCAACAACTATGCCATGCTTAAAGTCACAGAGATCACACTTTTTCTTCATTCTGATGTTCAGTGTGGACATTAACTGAAGCTCTTGACCTGTATCTCCATGCTTTTATGCATGAGTGAGTTTCATTTGAAACTCATATATTGATATATGTGACCGCTCACCGAATCCAGGGACACATGTCGGCCGAAACGAATCCGAGATAATCGCAAAAGAAGCATTTTTTTTTCGAAATTTGTGATTTTTGTTTTTTTTCCATCATGTGCAAGTTGAGATCTTGAAGAATGCAATCAGTATTTCAGATAATAGATTGTTTTGTTGGAAAAGCATACATTTTTTGTTGCAAATTGTCTCGTTTTTGTCAGGACTGTAGCCTGCTGGGGGGTGTGGGTAAATTACCATATGGGCCATTCACATGAAGATTTAAGTAATTTGTTTTTTTTTTCCGCGAATCAGCTGTATGATCAGAGTTGAGCGCATGGCTACTTAACCTGCATACAGGCGTGTGATTTCACTATGGAATGAGTTACTCAACAGAGCGCAGAGGAGCAAACACCGCGAAGCAAACAGACACACGGTATTTACATCGGAGATCACCATTTCTAGCAAAAAAAAACGCATCCTCGTTTTCCAGATTGAATGGAATACTTGAATGATCGGATGATACAAGGACCGTTCTAGGATTACATTCCATCGGAGGCATTGGTGTGTGCAAGGCGCCGTTTCTCTTTCTGATGGGGTAAGTTTATTAATCTAAGGCTGTGTGGTTATTTTTGCATGTAACGGAGAGTGTTGTGGTTTGGTTAAGCCTAGGTCACAACCGGACGTACGATTTTTTGGCCGTGTGATTTTTGGCGTTTCCCAAATCTTTGCAGTTTTTTTTTGTTCATGGAGAAAGACGCGCGTTGGCCGTAAGTTTGTCTTGCAACCTGAAAAAAAAGTAAGCGCCCGTAGAGTTTGTTTGACATGACAAAGAACCTCTGCGGCCGGTCTGTTCCGCAAACTTGGTTAAAAATGCCAAGTTATGATGACTGAATTGATTATTCACTTAAATATGAATAATATGGTACATTTTGGGTATTTGATATGGCGAAATAGGACACGATGGAAAAATCAAGAACACACCGGAAAGATGAGAATAACGGCGCTGGTAAAAGAACAGCGACTGTACCGGCTGAAGGTCGCGCGGGTCTCTGCTGCTGTAATATTAATAATATTACAAGGATAGCTTTCTTTCATCATAAATATTGCTAAGGTAAGAAATATAATGTCACTACATGATTCATAAAAACTAGTTCATGCCTTTGTTACCTCTAGGCCGGACTACTGCAATGCCTTACTGTCTGGATGCTCCAATAAATCCATAAACAAGCTCCAGTTAGTTCAAAATGCAGCTGCAAAAGTCCTTACGAGAACTTGAAGATATGACCACATAGCCCCTGTTTTATCCACATTGCATTGGCTCCCAATCAATTTTCGTTTTGATTATAAAATACTACTACTGGCCTATAAAACACTGAATGGTTTTGCACCACAGTACCTGAGCAAACTCCTGGTCTTTTATGGCCCACCACACCTACTGAGATCAAAAGGTGCAGGCTATCTGTTGGTACCTCAAATAGTGAAGGCTACATCAGGGGCAGAGCCTTTTCTTACAAAGCCCCACATTTGTGGAATAGCCTTTCAAGTAGTGTTCGGGACTCAGACACAGTCTATGTTTAAGTGTAGGCTGAAAACATATCTGTTTAGTCAAGCCTTTTGTTAATAGATTTTTATTAGTTAAAGGAGTAGATTAGAAGGGTCCTCAGGCATAGATTGTTTTGGTAAACTGGGATGTATGGAAGCTGTCTGTCACCCCCCCCCCATCCCATGCGTTCACTCAGGTTTGTTGACGATGGAGTAGCTGGCTGCTTTATGGCCCAGGGTGCCCTCATGACTGTGTTACCATCTGGCTCTCCCCTTTTAGTTATGCTGTCATAGTCTTGCTGGAGTCCCTGCTTGCACTCAGCACACAATGTATACTGTTCTTAACCATTACATAACAACAAGCATACCTAACAACCTATGTTTTCTCTGTCCCCCCCCCATCCCCATCTCTCACCCTGTCTGTCTGTCCCTGTCAAGTTACATGTCGATCCTGAGTCACCAGTGATGCTGGCCTCTCCTGTTCTTCATACCTGCCTGATCCATCCTGATGCCCTACTTCTGGCTGGAGTCTCATCACTTCACTCCTGTAGAGGATGGCCCCATATGTACAGTCAAAAGACATACTTAGAGTTTTGCTATGATGGTTGAGGACTACAGTTGCCATGATAACTTTAGGACTGCAGTTGTCATGAACAGTTTTGCACTCAAATCTCCATCAATAAACAGTTGATGACTTCAACAAAATAGACTTCATGTTAAAACTATATTGAATCTGCTGGTTGCACAGTTGTACTTTGTGATGATAGAGGACACAGTTATAGAAGCAAGTTATTTATAATCACGTTATCACCCAAATGAGGATGGGTTCCCTTTTGAATCTGGTTCCTCTCAAGATTTCTTCACCATGTCATCTGAGGGAGTTTTTCCTTGTCACCATCACCTTAGGCTTGCTCGTCTGTCTGTCTTTCTGTCTAATACCATCCTCATAGCTGAGGGTCGGCAATCCAGGAAGCGATCAACGAGCTTCCATGAATTCTCTTGGGTGATTACACCACACCAGAGGGACCCAAACTCTCATCTGGTGGTGGGTACACATACACACCTATGGGTAATTTAGAGTGCTTGCTCATCAGGAATAAATAAATTTATTAGGGATAAAATTATTTCATATGTTTAAAGGCTTTATCTTTCTGTAAAGCTGCTTTGAGACAATGTCTGTTGTTAAAAACGCTATACAAATAAACTGAATTGACTTGACTTTGTGCAAGTTTTTTTTCAGCATTTTTGTCTACCACAGCAAAATGTTCCGCAAATATGAATAGGCTGGTTGTTATTTTTTATTGTGGTATAATTAACCATGACTAAGAGGATTTTTTTTTTCATGAGAGTGTAGTCTTTGATTTTGCTTTATAATAATTTTCACATTTGCGATTTGCTGTCACATAACCTTGACGTGACCATTACAGAACATTTTTTCAGAGCTTATAAAATGCTCCACTTTCTGTTATCCATTATAAACATTTTCAAAGTCTTATTTTACATTCAAATGCAGACAGATTTTGTGGCCAGAAACAACATATGGACCAAGTAAATTCCATGGCCAAGACAAAAATTACTAAGGTACTTTTTAAATTTTATATATATATATATATATATATATATATATATATATATATATATATATATATATAGTGGTGCTTGAAAGTTTGTGAACCCTTTAGAATTTTCTATATTTCTGCATAAATATGATGTAAAACATCATCAGATTTTCACACAAGTCCTAAAAGTAGATAAAGAGAACCCAGTTAAACAAATGAGACAAAAATATTATACTTGATCATTTATTTATTGAGGAAAATGATCCAAAATTACATATCTGTGAGTGGCAAAAGTATGTGAACCTTTGCTTTCAGTATCTGGTGTGACCCCCTTGTGCAGCAATAACTGCAACTAAACATTTCCAGTAACTGTTGATCAGTCCTGCACACCGGCTTGGAGGAATTTTAGCCCATTCCTCCGTACAGAACAGCTTCAACTCTGGGATATTGGTGGGTTTCCTCACATGAACTGCTCGCTTCAGATCCTTCCACAACATTTCGATTGGATTAAGGTCAGGACTTTGACTTGGCCATTCCAAAACATGAACTTTATTCTTCTTTAACCATTCTTTGGTAGAATGACTTGTGAGCTTAGGGTCATTGTCTTGCTGCATGACCCACCTTCTCTTGAGATTCAGTTCATGGACAGATGTCCTGACATTGTCCTTTAGAATTCGCTAGTATAATTCAGTATTCATTGTTCCATCAATGATAACAAGCCATCCTGGCCGAGATGCAGCAAAACAGGTCCAAACCATGATACTACCACCACCATGTTTCACAGATGGGATAAGGTTCTTATGCTGGAATGCAGTGTTTTCCTTTCTACAAACATAACGCTTCTCATATACACCAAAAAGTTCTATTTTGGTCTCATCCATCCACAAAACATTTTTCCAATAGCCTTCTGGCTTGTCTACGTGATCTTTAGCAAACTGCAGATGAGCAGCAATGTTCTTTTAGGAGAGCAGTGGCTTTCTCCTTGCAACCCTGCCATGCACACCACTGTTGTTCAGTGTTCTCCTGATGGTGGACTTATGAACATTGGCTAATGTTAATGTGAGAGAGGCCTTCAGTTGCTTAGAAGTTACCCTGAGGTCCTTTCTGACCTCACCGACTATTACACACCTTGCTCTTGGAGTGAACTTTATTGGTCGACCACTTCTGGGGAGGGTAACAATGGTCTTGAATTTCCTCCATTTGTACACAATCTGTCTGACTGTGGATTGGTGGAGTCCAAACTCTTTAGAGATGGTTTTGTAACCTTTTCCAGCCTGATGAGCATCAACAACGCTTTTTCTGAGGTCCTCAGAAATCTCCTTTGTTCGTGCCATGATACACTTCCACAAACGTGTTGTGAAGATCAGACTTTGATAGATCCCTGTTCTTTAAATAAAACAGGGTGCCCACTCACACCTGATTGTCATCCCACTGATTGAAAACACCTGACTCTAATTTCACCTTCAAATTAACTGCTAATCCTAGAGGTTCACATACTTTTGCCACTCACATATATGTAATATTGGATTATTTTCCTCAATAAATAAATGAACAAGTATAATATTTTTGTCTCATTTGTTTAACTGGGTTCTCTTTATCTACTTTTAGGACTTGTGTGAAAATCTGATGATGTTTTAGGTCATATTTATGCAGAAATATAGAAAATTCTAAAGGGTTCACAAATTCACAGCAAGAAGGTCCGGGTTCGAGACCCATGACTGGCGAGGGCCTTTCTGTGCAGAGTTTGCATGTTCTCCCCGTGTCCGCGTGGGTTTCCTCCAGGTGCTCCGGTTTCCCCCACAGTCCAAAAACATGCAGGTTAGGTTAACTGGTGACTCTAAATTGACCATAGGTGTGAATGTGAGTGTGAATGGTTGTCTGTGTCTATGTGTCAGCCCTGTGATGACCTGGTGACTTGTCCAGGGTGTACCCCGCCTTTCGCCCGTAGTCAGCTGGGATAGGCTCCAGCTTGCCTGCTACCCTGTAGAACAGGATAAAGCGGCTACAGATAATGGATGGATGGATATATATATATATATTGTGTGTGTGTGTGTGTGTGTGTGTGTGTGTATATGTGTGAGAGAGAGATTATAAAGAGTGCTATAATTTCTACACAGTTCACCCAATTTGGATAGAAATTATCTGAAAATTACAGCTGAAAGTCTACACACTCACATTCATTTTTTTAATTTCAAGTCCAATATATTGTGGTAGACAGCTAACATAGCTAGTGAATGAATAAAGAAATAAAACTTGATATGATACCTAATGGGGCGGGAAGGTTCCGGATTTGAAACTTGTGGCTAACTGGGGCCTTTCTGGGTGGAGTTCACATGTGTCCCCCCCCCCCCCATGGGTGGGTTTGCTTGTGGTGCTGCAGTTTCTTCCCACAGTCCAAAGACATGCAGATTAAGTCAAATGGCTACTGGACATTAAATTGTCCATAGGTTTGAATGTGAGTATGAATGGTTGTTTGTCTCTCTGTGTTAGCCCTCTGATAGACTGGTGACCTGCCCAGGGTGGACCTCGCCTCTCACCCGAAGCCAACTGGGATATGCTCCAGCTTCCCCTGCAACCCTGACAAATTGCTGAAAAGATAATAGATGGGGCGGCACGGTGGTGTAGTGGTTAGCGCTGTCGCCTCACAGCAAGAAGGTCCTGGGTTCGAGCCCCGGGGCCGGCGAGGGCCTTTCTGTGTGGAGTTTGCATGTTCTCCCCGTGTCCGCGTGGGTTTCCTCCGGGTGCTCCGGTTTCCCCCACAGTCCAAAGACATGCAGGTTAGGTTAACTGGTGACTCTAAATTGACCGTAGGTGTGAATGTGAGTGTGAATGGTTGTCTGTGTCTATGTGTCAGCCCTGTGATGACCTGGCGACTTGTCCAGGGTGTACCCCGCCTTTCGCCCGTAGTCAGCTGGGATAGGCTCCAGCTTGCCTGCGACCCTGTAGAAGGATAAAGCGGCTAGAGATAATGAGATGAGATGAGATAATAGATGGATCAGCCCTAGGATGACCTGGTGACTTGTCCAGGGTGTACCCCACCTCTCGCCCATGGTTAGCTGGAATAGGCTCCAGCTTGCCTGCGACCCTGTAGAACAGGATAAGCGGCTACAGATAATGGATGGATGGATGGATGGATGGATGGATGGATGGATAATAGATGGATGTACGGATGGATGATACTTCATGTCGAAAATAGAAAGCCAAAAGGGTCAATACAGGTGAGAACATGGAAAGCCATTGGAATAAAAACTTGGGTGAAGTCTGGGATGTTAACCATATCATCACTATTACTACCACTGTTACTGCACTATGTATATGATGAGTCAGTTTTGGAGTTAAGTTAATATTAATATGTCCAATTTGCTGCAAATATTATATCGTTGCAAATTTACTGTGGTGCTAGCACAGTGTCAAGTCAAGTCAAGTTTGCTTGTATAGCGCTTTTAACAATAGACATTGTCCCAAAGCAGCTTTACAGAATCTGAATGACCCAAGACATGAGCCAATTTTATCCCTAATCTATCCCCAATGAGCAAGCCCATGGCGACGGTGGCAAGGAAAAACTCCCCCAGACGACACGAGGAAGAAACCTCGAGAGGAACCAGACCCAAAAGGGAACCAATCCTCACCTGGACAACAACAGACAACATGACTATAACATTTACAGTTTTAACATGAAGTCAGTTTCATTGATGTTATAACTCTTCATTAATGGAAACTTGAGTGCAAAACTGTTCATGACAACCACAGTCCCAAAGTTAGCAAGCCAACTGTAGTCCTCAGCCACAAAAGCATTACTGTAAGTGTCCAGAGTGTCTTCCAAATGTGACTTTCAACTGTCCATATGGGGCCATCCTCCACAGGAGCAATGTGATGAGACTCCAACTAGACATAGGGCATCAGGATGGATCAGGCAGGTCTGAGGAGCAGAAGAGGTCAGCATCTCAATCTCAGGATTGACATGTAACTCAGAGGGACAGATTGGGGGGGGAGAAGAGAGAGGAAACACAGGTTGTTAGGTATGCCCAATGTCACCTGAATAAGTAGGTACAGTATACATTTTACACTGAGTACAAGCAGGGACTCCGGCAAAACTAACTATGACAGCATAACTGAAAGGAGAGAGCCAGAAGGTAACACAGACATGAGGGAGCCCCGGGACATAAAGAAGCCAGCCACTACACTGTCAACAAACTCGAGTGACCAAGCAAGTGGGGGACTGACAGCATCCATACATCCCAGTTTACCAAAACACTCTATGTCTGAGGACCCTCCAGATCTACACCTTTACCTCATAAACACCATTAACGAAAGGCTTGACTAAACAGATATGGTTTCAGCCTAGACTTAAATGCTGAGACTGTGTCTGATTCCCGAACACTACTTGGAAGGCTGTTCCATAACTGTGGGGCTTTGTAAGAAAAGGCTCTGCCCCCTGATGTAGCCTTCACTATACGAGGTACCAGCAGATAGCCTGCACCTTTTGATCTAAGTAGGCATGGCAAGTCATAAAGGACCAGAAGTTCACTCAGGTACTGTGGTGCAAGACCATTCAGTGCTTTGAAGGTCAATAGTAGTATTTTATAATCAATATGAAATTTGATTGGGAGCCAATGCAGTGTGGATAAGATAGAGGTGATGTGGTCATATTTTCTAGTTCTAGTAAGGACTCTTGCTGGTGCATTTTGAACTAACTGGAGCTTGTTTATGCACTTATTGGAACATCCAGACAGTAAGGCATTACAGTTATCCAACCTGGAGGTAATGAAAGCATGAACTAGTTTTTCTGCGTCATGTAGTGACATTAAATTTCTTATCTTAGCAATATTTCTGAGATGAAAGAAAGCTATCCAGGTAATGTTATCAATGTGAGTTTCAAATGAAAGACTGGGGTCAATAATCATTCCGAGGTCTTTTACTACTGCATGTGAAGAAACAGAAAGACCATCCAGAGTTACTATGTAATCAGAAAACTTACTTCTAGCTGCATGTGGTCCTATTACAATACTTCAGTCTTGTCAGAGTTAAGCAGAAGGAAGTTAATAAGCATCCAGTTTCTAATGTACTTTACACATTCCTCAATTCTATTAAGCTGGTGTCTCTCATCTGGTTTTGCAGAAACATACAACTGTGTGTCATCAGCATAACAGTGGAAACTAATACAGTGTTTATGAATAATAGTCAAGTCAAGTCAAGTTTATTTGTATAGCGCTTTTAACAATAAACATTGTCGCAAAGCAGCTTTACAGAATTTGAATGACTTAAAACATAAGCTAATTTTATCCCTAATCTATCCCCAATGAGCAAGCCTGTGGCGACGGTGGCAAGGAAAAACTCCCTCAGACGACATGAGGAAGAAACCTCGAGAGGAACCAGACTCAAAAGGGAACCCATCCTCATTTGGGCAACAACAGACAGCATGACTATAACATTAACAGTTTTAACATGACAGTTTCGTTGATGTTATAAACTCTTCATTGATGGAAACTTGAGTGCAAAACTGTTCATGACAACTGCATTCCTAAAGTTAGCAAGTCAACTGTAGTCCTCAGCCATAAAAGCATTACTGTAAGAGTCCAGAGCATCCTCCAGGTATAACCCTCAACTGTCCTCATGGGGCCGTCCTCCACAGGAGCGATGCGATAAAACTCTGACCAGACACAGGGCACCAGGATGGATCAAGCAGGTCCGAGGGGCAGAAGAGGCCAGCATCTCAATCCCAGGACCAACATGTAACTCAGAGGGACAGATGGGGGGGGAGAAAGAGAGAGAAAGAAAACACAGATTGTTAGGTATGCCCTAAAAATGACACAAGTATTAAATCTGTGTGGTAGGCTCGCAGAGACGAGTCTCTTGATATCAGGCATTAACACACAACAATGGCATGTTAATATAGTTAAAAAATATCATGACCTGCTCTGGCTGGATGCTTGATTGGGTGATGGGAGCACACTCCTCAGCAATGATGAGATGCAGATGGGACCCTTAGGGCTGGCCAAGACAATTCAGTTACATTTCACCGGGTCTGGGACATGCGACAGAATGTCTGACGGCCAATTCCCTGCAGGCTACAATAGCCAGTCGAGGTCTCCACCCTCTCCACCAAAAGATTTCCTGTTGACTCCATGTAACTCAGAGGGACAGATTTTGGGGGGGGGAGAAAACGCTGGTGCTTAGTTATGCCCAATGTCACCTGAATAAGTAGGAACAGTATACATATTGCACTGAGTACAAGTAGGGACTCTGGCAACTAACTATGACAGCATAACTAAAAGGGGAGAACCAGAAGGTAACACAGGCATGAGGGTGCCCCGGGACATAAAGCAGCCGGCCACTACACCGTCAACAAACTCGGGTGAGCAAGCGAGTGGGGACTGACAGCATCCATACATCCCAGTTTACCAAAACACTCTATGTCTGAGGACCCTCTAGATCTACACCTTTACCTCATAAACACCATTAACAAAAGGCTTGACTAAACAGATATGTTTTCAGCGTAGACTTAAATGCTGAGACTGTGTCTGATTCCCGAACATTACTTGGAAGGCTGTTCCATAACTGTGGAGCTTTGTAAGAAAAGGCTCTGCCCCCTGATGTAGCCTTCACTATATGAGGTACCAGCAGATAGCCTGCACCTTTTGATCTAAGTAGGCTTGGCGGGTCATAGAGGAGCAGAAGTTCACTCAGGTACTGTGGTGCGAGACCATTTAGTGCTTTAAAGGTCAATAGTAGTATTTTATAATCAATACGAAATTTGATTGGGAGCCAATGCAGTGTGGATAAGACAGACGTGATGTGGTCATATTTTCTAGTTCTAGTAAGGACTCTTGCTGCTGCATTTTGAACTAACTGGAGCTTGTTTATGCACTTATTGGAACATCCAGACAGTAAGGCATTACAATAATCCAACCTGGAGGTAACGAAAGCATGGACTAGTTTTTCCGCGTCATGCAATGACATTAAATTTCTTATCTTTGCAATATTTCTGAGATGAAAGAAAGCTATCCGGGTAATGTTATCAATGTGAGTTTCGAATGAAAGACTGGGGTCAATAATCACTCCGAGGTCTTTTACTGCTGCACGTGAAGAAACAGAAAGGCCATCCAGAGTCACTGTGTAATCAGAAAACTTGCTTCTAGCTGTATGTGGTCCTAGTACAAGTACTTCAGTCTTGTCAGAGTTAAGCAGAAGGAAATTAATAAGCATCCAGTGTCTAATGTCCTTAACACATTCCTCAATTCTATTAAGCTGGTGTCTCTCTTCAGGTTTTGCAGAGACATACAACTGTGTGTCATCAGCATAACAGTGGAAACTAATACAATGTTTACGAATAATATCACCCAGAGGTAACATATATAGAGAAAAAAGCAGTGGACCCAAGACAGAACCTTGTGGAACACCAAACTTTACCTCAGTATGTCTAGAAATATCACCATTTATATCAACATACTGATAACAATCAGTTAGATAAGACCTGAGCCAGGAGAGGGCCGTTCCCTTAACTCCCACAACATTTTCTAGTCTATTCAGAAGAATGGAATGATCAATGGTATAAAATGCTGCACTAAGGTCACCCAACACAAGTAGCGAGACACAGCCCTGATCAGACGCCAACAGTAGGTCGTTTACTACTTTAACCAGTGCTGTCTCTGTGCTATGATGAGGTCTAAATCCTGACTGATACATTTCATGGATGTTATTCCTATGTAAATATGAGCATAACTGTTGTGCCACAGCTTTTTCAAGGATCTTGGAGATACTGTAAAGGGGAGGTTTGATATTGGCCGATAATTGGACAGCTGACAGGGATCAAGGTTAGGTTTTTTAATCAGGGGTTTGATAACTGCTAGTTTAAAGGATTTGGGTACATAGCCAATCGTAAGAGAAGAATTTATTATTTTTAGAAGCGGTTCAATTACTTCAGGTATTATCTGTTTGAATAGACGTGTAAGTAAGGGATCTAGTACACAAGTTGAGGCTTTTGATGCAGAGATTAATGAAAGTAATTCAGTTTCTTTAAGGGGAGTAAAACATTCTAACTGATGATCTGATACAGTTATATAGTTAACTACAAGGTCACTTTCATTGTCTGACCTTAAATTAGTAGTCTGAATTTGTCAGATATTCTCAATTTTGTCATTAAAAAAATTCATGAAGTCGTTGCTACTACATACTGCAGGTGTGCATGTGTCTATAGTGGACTTGTTCCTGGTTAATTTTGCTACAGTATTAAATAGGAATCTAGGATTATTTTTGTTATCTTCTATTAGGGAGGAGAAATATGTTGATCTCGCAGATGGACACAAACGCTGTTTTTAAAGGGTCTTCTGGGTTATCGAAGTGAATATTAAAATCTCCAACAACTAAAACTTTGTCTAAGGAAATAACCAGATCTGAGATAAAATCTGCAAATTCAGAAAGAAACTCAGAATATGGCCCCGGGGGTCTGTAAATAATAAGCAATGGAATTAACTGGGTAGACTTATTTTTCGAGGCTACATACATTATATGAGTATGAAGAACTTCAAATGTATTAAATTTATAACCAGGTTTTTGTGTTACACCTAGATAATCATTATAAATAACCGCAACGCCTCCTCTGCCAGTTAGACGAGGCTGGTGTATATAACTGTATCCAGGAGGACTCGCTTCATTTAATGTTATATATTCATTTGGCTTAATCCATGTTTCAGTTAAACAAAGTACATTAAACTCCTGATCAGTAATGAGTTCATTAACCATTAGCGCTTTAGATATAAAAGAGATCTAATATTTAATAGCCCCACCTTTAGATCAAAGGTGCTGGCAGCAGCTGTACAGTCAGTATGATCTAATTTTATATTGATTAGGTTACTGGAACAAACTCTTTGAAAATTTCTACCTTTTTGTTGAGCTCGGGGAACAGACACAGTCTCTATGTAGTGGACCCTGAGTGATGACTCTGTGCAGCTAGCAGACAGTTGGTTTAGCCTGTTCGTCTGCTCCCTGGCCTTGGCTCTGGATTGTCAGAAATTAACTAGGCCTGTTCTGAGACTATGACCTATGCTGCAGGAAATGAGAGCAGCACCTTCCCGAGTGGGATGGATACCGTACCGCCCTAACAGGCCAGCAGTGCCCTCAAAATTAGCCCAATTATCTATAAAACCCACACTGTTTTCAGAGCACCACCTGGACAACCAGCAGTTCAGCGACCATAACCTGCTGTAAGCTACATCGCCACGCCACATTGGGACGGGGCCAGAGCATACTACAGCATCGGACATCGCCTTTGCTAATTTAAACACCTCTACAAAGTTACTCTTAGTAACCTCAGACTGACAAAGGTGTATATCATTAGCTCCTGCATGGATAACTAAGTTTGAGAACCTGTGCTTGCCTAGGACCCTAAGATTACCTGCTATGTCTGGCGCCCTGGCTCCCGGTATACATCTGACTAAAGCTGCTGAGCTTTATCACCCAGAGGTAACATATATAAAGAAGAAAGCAGTGGACCCAAGACAGAACCTTGTGGAACACCAAACTTTACCTCAGTATGTCTAGAAAAATCACCATTTACATCAACATACTGATAGCGATCAGTTAAATAAGATCTGAGCCAGGAGAGGGCCGTCCCCTTAACTCCCACAACATTTTCTAGTCTATCCAGAAGAATGGAATGATCAATGGTATCAAATGCTGCACTAAGGTCAAGCAACAGAAGCAGCGAGACACAGCCCTGATCAGACACCAACAGTAGGTCATTTATTACTTTAACCAGAGCTGTCTCTGTGCTATGATGAGGTCTAAATCCTGACAGTGTAAGGGCGGCACGGTGGTGTAGTGGTTAACACTGTTGCCTCACAGCAAGAAGGTTCTGGGTTTGAGCCCATTGGCCAACAGGGGCCGTTCTGTGTGGAGTTTGCATGTCCTCCCCGTGTCTGCATGGGTTTCCTCTGGGTGCTCCGGTTTCTCCCACAGTCCAAAGACATGCAGGTTAGGCTAATTGGTGGCTCTAAATTGACCATAGGTGTTAATGTGAGTGTGAATGGCTGTTTGTCTCTATGGCTACGTTTACATTAGACCGTATCTGTCTCGTTTTCTTCGCGGATGCACTGTCCGTTTACATTAAACCGCCTGGAAACGCTGGGAAACGGGAATCCGCCAGTGTCCACGTATTCAATCCAGATCGTGTCAGCTCCGGTGCTGTGTAAACATTCAGAATACGCGGATACGCTGTGCTGAGCTCTAGCTGGCGTCTCATTGGACAACGTCACTGTGACATCCACCTTCCTGATTCGCTGGCGTTGGTCATGTGACACGACTGCTGAAAAACGGCACGGACTTCTGCCTTGTATCACCTTTCATTAAAGAGTATAAAAGTATGAAAATACTGCAAATACTGATGCAAATACTGCCCATTGTGTAGTTATGATTGTCTTTAGGCTTGCCATCCTTCCACTTGCAAGTGGTAAGTGATATGCGCTGGGATCACACACACAGCGGCTCAGTCCCGAAAACACTGCTAGTGTGCTTCACTCGCGCGCTCTGTGAGCTGCGCAGGGCCGGAGTGCGCACCCTCCAGAGGGCACTCGCTGTTCAGGGCGGAGTGATTTGGAGCGCAGGATGCCTGCGGAGCCGAGCGTATCCGTGTATTGGTATTGTTGTGTGCACGCAAATCGTGTATTGGTGTTGCTGTGTGCACACTAATCGTTTTAAAAACGTTAATCTGATGATCCGCTGATACGGTCTAATGTAAACATGGGCTATGTGTCAGCCCTGTGATTATCTGGTGACTTGTCCAGGGTGCACCCCGCCTCTCACCCATAGTCAGCTGGGATAGGCTCCAGCTTGCCCACGACCCTGTACAGGATAAGCAGTTATGGATAATGGATGGATAGCACAGTGCAAGGTAATCTCATCTCATCTCATTATCTCTAGCCGCTTTATCCTGTTCTACAAGGTCGCAGGCAAGCTGGAGCCTATCCCAGCTGACTATGGGTGAGAGATGGGGTACAGTACACCCTGGACAAGTCGCCAGATCATCACAGGGCTGACACATAGACACAGACAACCATTCACACTCACATTCACACCTACGGTCAATTTAGAGTCACCAGTTAACCTAACCTGTATGTCTTTGGACTATGGGGGAAACTGGAGCACCCGGAGGAAACCCACGCGGGCACGGGGAGAACATGCAAACTCCACACAGAAAGGCCCTCGTCGGCCACGGGGCTCGAACCCGGACCTTCTTGCTGTGAGGCGACAGTGCTAACCACTACACCACCGTGCCATCCCAGTGCAAGGTAATATGTTTATCAATTAGTAACATTAACCCAGAATGCATAAAATGTTGCACCAAATATTTAAAATATCATTTGGTTTCTGGCTTCTGGTCTATATTTTTAGTGAATAAAATAATGAGTGTTGAATAAGATATGACAGGTGATTCCAAATTTGGTTATAAATGGCAATGTGTATATGAGTCATCTCACAATTTTAGGAGGGATCTACATAAAAGACATGGAAGCGTCATGGTAGGATTCTGGGTAAAGCTAACAGGTGTGTCCCTCACGCTACGCTGCCTCCCAGTGCACACAACAACACCCAATCAGTCATGCTTCACATCCACACAACAGTATTATGGTAGATAAATAAATAAAGGAGACCCCTGTGTCTCAGGCATTAATAGTAATTGTGTGTGTAAACTGTTTCACATCATCCTTCTCACTCACAGCTGCCCCTTAATCACTACTATGCCAAGCAGATGATGTGTGTGTGTGTGTGTGTGTGTGTGTGTGTGTGTGTGTGTGTGTGTGTGTGTGTGTGTGTGTGAGTGAGAGCGAGCCAGACAGACAGACAGACAGACACCATGAATACGGTCTCTCGTCAGTTGGTGAAGTTGAATAACACTGAAAAACTGATTCCAAATCTCACATCAAGGGAGCAGCACATCTGGCCCGTTTGCAGCTAAATGATTTTCCCACCTGCTTTCAGTTAAGCAAATTATGATACAGCGCAATGAGAAAGAGGGTGAAAGAGGGACAAGTGATAGACTTCATAAACCAAGAAATAATAAATAACAATAAAAGAGAAAGGAAAGACATGAAGTGGGAAAGTGCAGACAGTAAAACAAGCGTGAAGGCTGGACATGATGATACAGAATGCTTCCAGCAGCAAACCAATAAAAAGTGCCCTTTAGACACCAAACAAATGACTGACAATTATACTTACAGTATACAAACAAAAACAAAATGACAAAGCAAAGAAGTGAATCACTCATAGCTTTCATGTGGCCACATATTTTGTAACTTGTATTTAGAGCTGTGTCAGTGTTACTATTCATAACTGAATCAGTCTTATTTTTATGATTTTGTTGATATGCTAAAATATTGCAAGCAGGGTTTGTTTGTTTGTTTGTTTGTCTGTCTCTGTCTGTGTGTATGTACAGTATGTATGTATGTATGTATGTATGTATGTATGTATGTATGTATGTATGTATGTATGTTTATCTGCCTATCTAGTGATAGAAGGTAAATAAATTGTAATAATCCTGATCAGACTGTGATTTTTAATGTATTATGATCAAATTGTGGCAGATATATGTGATGGTTATCGAGTATAAGCTACTTGGCAACACTCAGTCCAATTTTCATAAAAGTTGCATTTATAACACACAGTAAACACTTACTTTTAGGGCACATCTTTGGAATAGTTCTGAATCTCATCAGCACAGTGTAAATGCTGACCTCCTCACACATGCACACACAGTTGCACAGTGTGCAAATAATTTATCCCAGATTTAATCAGAGATTGTTTATTAAAGTGTGAGCCTCTTTTCTCTCCATTACTTTTCCCAATGAATCTGTCTGCATAGTCTCCCTCTTCAACTTCTATACCAGTCAAAAGTGTACATAGATACATTTAACAGTTATAGTATGTGTGTGTGTATAGCACTGTTGCCTCACAGCAAGAAGGTTCTGGGTTCGAGCCCAGCAGCCAGCGAGGGCCTTTCTTTATGGAGTTTGTATGTTCTCCCCGTGTCTGCGTGGGTTTCCTCCGGGTGCTCCGGTTTCCCCCACAGTCCAAAAACATGCAGGTTAGGCTAATGGGTGGCTCTAAATTGACTGTAGGTGTGAATGTGAGTGTGAATGGTTGTTTGTCTCTGTGTCAGCCCTGCGATAACCTGGTGACTTGTCCAGGGTGTACCCCGCCTCTCACCCATAGTCAGCTGGGATAGGCTCCAGCTTGCCTGCGACCCTGTAGAACAGGATGAAGCGTCTAGAGATAATGAGATGGTGTGTGTGTGTGTGTGTGTGTGTGTGTGTGTGTGTGTGTGTGTGTGTGTGTGTGTGTGTGTGTGAGGATATTACACAGTTATGTGAATATATGAAGTTTATCTTTGAGGGGTGAATGTATAAATCACGAGTGGGCAAAGAGAAAGAGTGATATATTTTTCAACACAAGAAGATAAACTTCATATCTTTGCACAACCATGTAATGTTCTTTATATTATATAGACACATCCACAGAAAAAAATATGCAAGTTAATCAAAAGAATTTTAATTTTGAACTGGTTCGCCATTTTGACAAAGCCCGTCAATTCAGCAGGAAAACACTACGAGTGAAATATCAGAAAATATGTCACTCAGATCCATGATGTATTTTGAATGAAAAATCTGAGTTTTTCAACATGAGAAGATAAACTTCATATCTTCAAGCTGTGTTATTTTCGTTTTATTATATAGGCACATTTGCAAACAAAAAGTGCCCAAATTTATCAAAACAATTCATCGATATCCTCAGGAGTTGTGGTTCTCCAGGATGTATAACAAATATGAGTGGTGTATTTCCCAGTAAAACATTTGTGTGTATGTAATATACACACACACACACACACAAAATGCATCTCAAAAAAATTTGAATATCGTGAAAAAGTTCAATATTTTCCGTTTTTTTAAAAAGTGCAAATTTAATATATTCCAGACTCATTATATGTAAACTAAAATATTTCAAGTGTTTTTCAGTTTTAATTTTGATATTTATGGCCTACAGTGGAAAAAATGTAATAAATAAATAAATAAATAAATAAATAAATATTAGATTATTTTATTTCCAGCTTCAGTAAAACAGTATAAATACCATGTATCTCTCAATCTAGTTCAGTACACACAACTACAATCATGGGGAAGACTGCAGACTTGACAGTTGTCCAGAAGATGATCACTGACACCCTCCACAAGGAGGGTAAGCCACAGAAGGTTATTGGTGGAAAGGCTGGCTGGAAAAGGTGCACAAGCAACAGGGATGACTGCAGCCTTGAGAGAATTGTCAAGAAAAGTCGATTCAAGAACTTGGGAGAGCTTTACAAGGAGTGGACTGAGGCTGGTGTCAGTGCATCAAGAGCCACCACACACAGACATCTTCAGGAAAGGAGCTACAACTGTTGCATTCATAATATCAAGCTACTCCTGAACCAGAGACAATGTCAGGAGTGAAAGAACTGGACTGTTGCTCAGTGGCCCAAAATCCTCTTTTCAGATGAAAGTAAATTTTGCATTTAATTTAGAAATCAAGATCCTAGAGTCTTGAGCAAGAGTGGAGAGGCACAGAATCCAAGGTGTTTGAAGTCCAGTGTGAAGTTTCTGCAGTCTGTGATGATTTGGGGTACCAGGTCATCTGCTGGTGTTGGTCCACTTATCAAGTCCAAAGTTGATGCAGCCATCTACCAGGAGATTTTGGAGCATTTCATGCTTCCGTCTGCTGACAAGCTTTATGGAAATGCCGATTTCCTTTTCCAGCAGGACTTAACACCTGCCCACAGTGCCAAAACTACTACCAAATGGTTTGTTGACCATGTTATTACTGTGCATGATTGGCCAGCCAACTCGCCTGACCTGAACCCCAGAGAGAATCTATGGGGTATTGTCAAGAAGATGATGAGAAACACCCGGCCCAAAAATACAGATGAGCTGAGGGTCACTATCAAAGCAATCTGGTCTTCAATAACACCTCAGCAGTGCCACAGACTGATCGCCTCCATGCCACATCGCATTGATGCAGTAATTCGTGGTAAAGGAGCCACAACCAAGTACTGAATGTATAAATTAACATACTTTTCAGAAGTTGGACATTTCTGTATTGTAAATCCTTTTTTGATTGATATTAGGAAATATTCTAATAAACTGAGATATTGGATTTCTGATTTTAATGAGGTGTAAGCCATAATCATCAAAATTAAAACAAGAAAGGCTTGAAATATTTCATTTTACATGTAATGAATATAGAATATATGAAAGTTTATCTTTTTGAATTAACTTATGAAAAAAATTAACTATTTCATGATATTCTAATTTGTTTGAGATGCACTAGTATATGGGCATGATGCTCAGGTGTCCATATAATTTTGACCATAAACATAGTGTGTATCTTTGAACATGCAAAGAACAGCAACATTTCAATTAACTCGTTTTGTCATGCCTGACAGCTTTTATCACTGACAATTTTAATTTTAGCTTTTAGCTTTAATTGTTCAGTTTTAAACATTGTTACAATTTTCAATTATATTTTCCACTGAATTATTAAAGACAATAAGCAATATTAAACTTAATATTTAATAAATAAAATGTATTTATTGTATGCACCAATGTAAGTAAACTGTGCACTCACACATGGATTGAATTAATAAAGTTGTATTTTATTTGTGCTTTTCTTTAAATGAAAATGTAAATATGGCTTCACTGACCAAACATGCTTTCAACTTTGTGAGCAGCAAAGTCATATCAACGTGTGCAATTTTTGTATTAACTTCTCACCATGCATGCATACCTTCACTCTAAATATGATCTTACTTTTAATGGGTTTTTTTAATTGCAGTTGAACCATAACAATACTGTTATCTCCAGAAAATCTCCACAAGGAGACCTGTGGTGGTTGTCAAGTGACTTGAGGTAATAGGTGTAATCATAAAAGAAGAGGTAGCTCATCTGTAAGCCACACTGCCCCTTGTGCTGAATGAAAATAACCAAGTCATTTTCAAGCAAGATTGTTCAGTACTACAGAAGTTAATCTCCATAAGACATTAATCTGAGTGATATCTTTCCCAAGCCCAAACACATACAAGCGAATCCATCGCAATCTTTTCGATTTAGCTGTGCTTTTGGATGAAGTGAGGGACATAAAAACAAAGGCAAAAGAAAATGTGCCCTTTGGACTTAAGAATAATCCCTTGTCATAAACATATCCATCTCCTCTATAACCATAGAAAGACACACCCCCACCCACCCATATACACAGTCATCAGCACACTATCACGAATCTAGTGTACTTGTGCATCCAAACACATGGGTTACAAATGTTTGGAGAAACAGCATCTCACTGAATAATCTAGTCCTTAATCAATCTTGGCAACGTGGATGCACAGAGTTTAACAGCAACCAATATTAGACAATAGTGGTGTGAACAGAAGTGTATAAGTGGAGGAGACAAAAAGAACATGCCTCTTTAGTAATGAAAGACTGGGAGCAGAGAACAGGACTGACAGGCTAGTTTAGTGTTTCATGAGCTACCATAGCTTTCCACATTGTTAGTGTAAGCAAGGCTCTGTGATGTTTCCAAAGGTATCACATGTCCCTAGTTTCCTGTGCAGTGTGTGTGTGCGTTGTGATTACCACTGGAACGGCGTTGCTCTGTAATCAGACAGGTTAGAGAAAGTCTTGTTTTAAAAGCTTGTACTGTGTTTTTGCTACACCCCTATACATATATATTTACACACATGCAGATATAAAGTTTCCTTTAAACTTTTGGATAAACACTGCAGACTTGCACCGTGGAGATTATCTAAGCAGACGAGTCTGTTTCCAACAAGGTAGTGGAGCTAAGATTCGGTTGTGTAACTATTGTGTAAAGGATTGGGGGGGCATAAAAGACGTAACAAGTGACCAATTCATAAACAGACTTTTAGTAGAACAATATGTTCATGCTGTCAATTTCAATTCTGGTGAATTGGTAACCTCAGCCCAGGCAGCCCATGGAGTTTGCTCATTTGCTCGACAAGTACTATAATCCCATAAGAAAATGTTCTGATGGTGTGGAAAATGCAAATAAGAAAGAGAGCAGTGATTTCTAAATTTACTCTGATTTGTATTTCATTGCAGACAGTATGAGCCCAAGATATTTCATGTTTTGTCATTATATATATGACTTGCAACCATGTGATCAAAATGTGCTACGTCATGAGCGTCTGCCAGGATGGTGGAAAAACAAAGCAACTAGGATGGTAGCCGCTGAAAGCGTGTCTGTAAATAATGCTGAATTTTCTCAGTATTACTACAATTTGAACGAAGATTCAATACAAAGAGAAGATAGATGTGTGGTTTTGACCTATCCATCCATTATCCGTAGCCATTTATTCTGTGCAGGGTCAGAGGCAAGCTGGAGCCTATCCCAGCTGACTATGGGTGAGAGGCGGGGTACACCCTGGACAAATCACCAGGTCATCACAGGGCTGACACATAAAGACAAACAACCATTCACGGTCAATTTAGAGCCACCAATTAGCCTAACCTGCATGTCTTTGGATTGTGGGGAAACCCCTGCAGACGTGGGGAGAACATGCAAACTCAACACAGTGAGGCCTTCATTGGCCACTGGGCTTGAACCCAGGACCTTCTTGCTGTGAGGCGACAATGCTAACCACTACACCACCATGCCGCCTGGTTTTGACCCATATTATTTTTAAAAACTCAGACTTTTCTGAAGCTAAGACGCTTCTACCAACCATCGAGTATCCAGATATTGCGTTCTATCTGGTTTGGCTGCTGAAGAGTCAAGTTTGACCTTGGACGAAACATAGCCCATTTTCTGAGTGGGTGCCCAGTCTGGATTGTTTCTGTCATGTAATTTTGCTGGCACTCCTACAAGCAAAATGGTAATACACATGTTAGAATTATAACAACCAAGAGAACCACGACAAGAGAAAGCTCATTTTAAAGCAAAATTCTAGCAACACGAAATAAAATTCTTCCATGATATTATCAAGAAAACTTTTGAATCTCACCTGAGATAAAATGATTACTGCAAACACGAGCTGTTTTGGTTTTAGCCTCTGTTAGATCAGCCCTGCCGATGATGTTCAGCCGTGCTCGTCTCCTCTCCGTACTAAGCCTCAAAGTTTCTTCATCCTCTTTCCAAATCACGGATGGAATTTTAAAAAATCAGAACGTGCCACGGTCACGAGTACTGTTGTGACCACAACCATATACAGCACAAAGATATGGCAGAGCTAAAAGCACGCTTAAAGCAGTGGAAAAACAAAGAGAGTTGCGCATGCGTGACTATGTTTTGTATGGAATGTCACTTGACCCAGCATTTGTATATCAACCAACATGGCCGACATCCGGGTTTCTATTTTGCTTTGACGTCACTTGCAAGTCAAGGAGATATATATATATAGGGCTTGAAATTCGCGGTGGTCCGGTCGCCCGAGGCGACTTAATTTGTCATTTGGTGAGTAATTCCTGTCACTAGCCAGCCCGGCTGGCTAGTTGAAAATAAAGATATATGAAGCGAAGATTCAGACACACCGTCAACTAAAGCCGCCACATATTAAGTGTGTGCCGTGTCTGTGTTAATCGATGTGTTTATTGGCAGGACGGTCAAGCTGTCGGTTTTCTCACTACTGTGCATGCATAAAACAGACATCCCAAGTCTCCCGGAAGTTCCGGGAGTCTCCCGCATATTGATAGTGGCTCCCTGATGCCCGCAAATTGGAGAATATCTCCCGGAATCTAGAGCAAGTGAGCAAGAGCGTGCACGCGAAACATTAATGTCTGCATCGCGCATATGACGGCGTGCGCAAGAGAGACTGCGCATGTGCCAGTTCATGAAGCGCATGCTAGACAAAGAGCATCCTGATTGGTTTACAGACATCCCAACCTGCAGACCGGGGAAAAAGTCCAGTATATTATTATTCATATTATGGTGCTCTGTGTTGTTCTCATTTATGTATTTAACAACAGTATCAAAATACTCCGGTTCTTGAAATAAATGCACATTAGTCATGAACAATGGTAACTACTCTCTTTTGTGTTATTTTTGACAGAAGTAAAATCAGGGGTGAAAGTAAGCCGGTCCGGTGTACCACTAAAAGATTTGGCTGTACCGGAAAGAAAAATATACTGTCTCTGAAAAAAAAATGCACTTTCAGCATAACAACACACCTGCTAACATAAATTTACCAAAACATGTTTTCCTCAATATCTCATCTCATCTCATTATCTCTAGCTGCTTTATCCTTCTACAGGGTCGCAGGCAAGCTGGAGCCTATCCCAGCTGACTACGGGCGAAAGGCGGGGTACACCCTGGACAAGTCGCCAGGTCATCACAGGACTGACACATAGACACAGACAACCATTCACACCTACGGTCAATTTAGAGTCACCAATTAACCTAACCTGCATGTCTTTGGACTGTGGGGGAAACCGGAGCACCCGGAGGAAACCCACGCGGACACGGGGAGAACATGCAAACTCCGCACAGAAAGGCCCTCGCCGGACCCGGGCTTCAAACCCAGGACCTTCTTGCTGTGAGGCGACAGCGCTAACCACTACACCACCGTGCCGCCCGTTTTCCTCAATATATTGCATATAACTCGCTCTGACCTGTCTCTGAATTATGTCTGAAGTGAATTCCTTCCATGTTTCACTCAACAGACAGCGTGCGAGATAGTGCATGGAGCCCACTGCTTAACCATCTTGCGCCAACGTGAGCAGCTGGTATCCAAAGTGTTTTAGTAGACAGAATGTCCAAAATGAAAAGTTAGTTTTCAACTGTTCAGCTAAAAAAATGTTATTAAAACGATTGTGTTGTTGAAATGATGTGTTTGCAATTTATTTATAATCAAAAACTGATACAGGTGGATGAAAGAGTGATAGTGTGATAAAAAAGTACTATACTAGTACTACTGAGTGATAAGAAGTCCTAGTGAATGCTTGATAAGTAGACAAAAATAATTAGGTGTATTTTTCGGCACGCGCACTATGACTCAAAGTAATAGTAACGGCAAGAAATAAAAGTTACTTTCACCCCAAGTAAAATTCATACATGAACAAATTTTGGCGAGTTGATTTTCTGTTTGGCTAGTTACTTTGGAAGGTAACTAGTCCGGCTGTCGCCTCACAGCAAGAAGGTCCGGGTTCGAGCCCCGTGGCCGGCGAGGGCCTTTCTGTGTGGAGTTTGCATGTTCTCTCCGTGTCCACGTGGGTTTCCTCCGGGTGCTCCGGTTTCCCCCACAGTCCAAAGACATGCAGGTTAGGTTAACTGGTGACTCTAAATTGACCATAGGTGTGAATGTGAGTGTGAATGGTTGTCTGTGTCTATGTGTCAGCCCTGTGATGACCTGGTGACTTGTCCAAGGTGTACCCCGCCTTTCGCCCACAGTCAGCTGGGATAGGCTCCAGCTTGCCTGCGACCCTGTAGAACAGGATAAAGCGGCTAGAGATAATGAGATTATATATATATATATATATATATATATATAAAATGAGTGATTCCACGCTTATGGGTACTGAAATGGGGACATGAACTTATTCACCTAAAACCATTTCTTTTTTTACCATCAGGTCACAAAACATGTAATCTTTAATGAATGATATGTTAAAAGATAACTTTAATTTTCTGAGATGTAATAAAAACATATTTATATGCCAAAGTCAAGCCTATGAGTTCCAAAATGATGTCTGTTACATTACTTCTGTTACGATTGTCCATCTCACGTCTGTTACAAATTAATTACAATCTAGCTATATACCATGTTAATCTTATTGAAAGAATGTGTATGTTTATTCTACTACACATGTTTATTAATTATATTTGCTAAAACATCACCTTCCTACGTTTCAAAAAGTAATTCTACATTGTTAAATTGAAAATATATATGTCCACAACACTTCTGTTACGTTCTGACTTTGGCATATAAATATGTTTTTATTACATCTCAGAAAATTAAAGTTATCTTTTAACATATCATTCATTAAAGATTACATGTTTTGTGACCTGATGGTAAAAAAAAGAAATGGTTTTAGGTGAATTTTTAAAAATAAGTTCATGTCCCCATTTCAGTACCCATAAGCGTGGAATCACTCATATATATATATATATATATATATATATATATATATATATATATATATATATATATATATATATATATATAATTTGGGGGCAATTCAGATAGTAATGAGGTAGAACAATTAAATAATAATGTGATTTGAAACAGGTGATGTTAACAGGTTGATTGTAATCATGATTTGGTACAAAATCAGTATCCAGGAAAGACCTACCCTGTGTCTGAAATCACTCACTCATTCACTACTCCCTACTCACTACATAGGGAATTATTATATAGAGGATTATACACAGAGTGCAGAATTATTAGGCAAGTTGTATTTTTGAGGATTAGTTTTATTATTGAACAACAACTATGTTCTCAATCAACCAAAAAGACTCATAAATATCAAAGCTGAATATGTATGGAAGTTAGAGTGGGGCGTTTTTAGTTTTGGCCATTTTAGGAGAATATGTATGTGTTCAGGTAACTTTCACTGTGCAGAATTATTAGGCAACTTAATAAAAACCAAATATGTAGCCATTTCACTTATTTATTTTCACCAGGTACACTGATATGACAACTCCAGATTTGCAAATAAACATATCTGACATTCAAACACAAAACAAAAACAAATCAGTGACCAATATAGCCACCCTTCTTCATGAGGACACTCAAAAGCCTTCCATCCATAGATTCTGTCAATTTCTTTATCTGTTCATGACCAACGTCGTGTGCAGCAGCAACCATGGCCTCCCAGACGCTGTTCAGAGAGGTGTACTGTTTTCCCTCTTTGTAGACCTCACGTTTTATAATGGACCACAGGGTCTCTATGGGGTTTAGGTCAGGTGAACAAGGGGGCCATGTCATTATTTTTTCACCTTTCAGACCTTTACTGGCTAGCCACACAGTGGAGTATTTGGACGCATGAGATGGAGCGTTATCCTGCATGAAAATCATGTTCTTCTTGAAAGATGCTGACTTTTTCCTATACCACTGCTTGAAGAAGGTTTCTTCCAGGAACTGGCAGTAGGTCTGGGAGTTGAGTTTGAGTCCATCCTCAACTGGAAAAGGTCCAACAAGCTCGTCTTTGATGATACCAGCCCATAGCAGTACTCCACCTCCACCTTGCTGGCATCTGAGATGGAGTGGAGCTCTGTGCCCATTACTGATCCAGCCACAGGCCCATCCATCTGGCCCATCAAGAGTCACTCTCATCTCATCAGACCACAGCACCTTAGAAAAATCAGTCTTAAGATATTTCTTGGCCCAGTCTTGACGTTTTATCTTGTGTGCCTTACTCAGTGGTGGTCGTTTTTCAGCCTTCCTTACCTTGGCCATGTCCCTCAGTATTGCACACCTTGTACTCTTTGACACTCCAGGAATGTTGCAACTCTGGAATATGGCAGAACTGGATGCTAATGGCTGCTTGTTAGCTTCACGCTTGATTTTCCGCAGATCATGTGCAGTTATTTTGCGCCTTTTTTTTTTCCACACGCTTCTTTCGACCCTGTTGACTATTTGCAATGAAACGCTTGATTGTTCAGTGATCACGTTTCAACATCTTCGCAATTTCAAGAGTGCTGCATCCGTCTGCAAGACATCTCACAATTTTAGACTTTTCAAAGTCTGTCAGATCTCTCTTCTGACCCATTTTGCCAGAGGAAAAGAGGTTGCCTAATAATTATGCACACCTGATATAGGGTGTTGATGTCATTAGACCACACCCCCTCTCATTACACAGATGCACAGCACCTGATATACTTAATTGGTAGTAGGCTTTCAAGCCTAAACAGCTTGGAGTGGGACAACATGCATTAAAAGGATGTTGTGGTCAAAATACTCACTTGCCTAATAATTCTGCACTCCGTGTATAGTGAGCTCACTGGTAAAATGAAAAAAAAAAAAACCTCTTTCGGACACTATTCTGTCGCACCGTTATTTACATCATTACTGTTGCACAATTAAAACGTGCCAAATCAGTCAGTTGGTGAGTTTTAAAAATAATAAATACATGCATGTATTTTTGTGATAAATCCATATGATACTGAGCGTATTTCCCACATTAATAAATACAAAGTACTTTTTGTCTGCTGCATCTTTCAGTTCTTTTAAATCAAGGCTGAATACTTTCTTCTTTGCCGCTGCTTTTTATTAAATCAAATTTGAGGTTTTTGATTAATTCCTCGCTCTGCACTGTAACTTTTATTCTTGTATTTTATGTCTTCTTCTATTTTAGCTTATTTTCTATTCTCTTACTATTTTTAATTGTATTTGAATGTCCGTTTATAATGTGTTTCTTCCTCTGTCCATTCACCCCAACACATTTTTTTTTCAGTGCAACCGCATTGCACGATGGTATATATTGCTTGGTTAGTGACCAACGGTTGTACACTACTTTTCATGATGCATTGTGCGATACTATGAGTGCACTATATAAGATATAATAATTCTCTCGATACATTCAGACAGCACTACAAAATGGCAAACTCATTATATAGTCCACTATATTGTGAGTAATGAGTGATTTCAGACACAGTCCTAAGCTGTGAGAAGCAAAGATGAGCCAAGGATATCCAGTTTGTCAACAAATACATGAGAAAATTATTGAAATGTTTCAAAACAATGTTCCTCAAAGAAAGATGCATAATGTCATTAAATAATTCAAGGAATCTGGAGGAATTTCTTCTCATAAAGGGCAAGGGTGCAAGCCTAAGCTGAATGCCCATTATCTCTGATCCCTCAGACGGCATTGCATCAAGAACTGTCATTCATCTATAGCTGATATAACCACATGGACTCAGGATTACTTTGGCAAACCTTTGTCAAGCACTACAATACAGTTACGCCCACAAATGCCAGTTAAAACTTTACTGTGGAAAAAGAAAGCCTAATATTAACTGTGTCCAGAAACACTGTCGACTTCTCTTTGATCAGAGGCAACTGGGATGGACCATCACACAGTGGAAACATGTATTGTGGTCAGATGAATCAGTATTCCAGGTCTTTTTTGGAAGACATGGACGCCATGTGTTCTGGTCCAGAGACGAAAAGGACCAATCAGACTGTTACCAGCTACAATTCAAAAGCCAGGGTCTGTCATGGTATGAGGTTGTGTCAGTGCCTTTCGGGAAGGCAACTTACTTTTCTGTAATGGCAGCATCAATGCAGAAAAGTACATTGAGATTTTGGAGCAACATACAGTGTCTTGCAAAAGTATTCATCTCCCTTAGTGTTTGTCCTGTTTTATCGCATTGGGTTAGCACCATTTGATTTACACAAAATGCCTACCACTTTAAATGTGCAAATTGTTTTTTTTTTTAATTGTGGCAAAAACAATAATTAAGATGAAAAAACAGATTAATTCCTCGCTCTACAAGGCGGTCTTGGACACTCTTCCCAGACGGCTGGGTGTACGCCAGGACCCAGCTGTTTTCGGTGACTCACAGGAGGACAGAGGGAGTCAGATTGCCATTGATCACCCTAACGGGCAATCCTTTGATCACCCTAATGACTCGCCGTTCACACCCAGCCTCCAGTGACCCACACCAACATGATGCCTCAATGACACCTTAGATGAGCTGGTCATCAGAATTCTGATTCTGATTCTGATCCAGGAGAAGATAAATATCTGATACTCCCTATTAGTCAGACAGAACTGAGGAAGCCTTTTGGACGAGAGGTGAAACGTTTTCAAGAATTTTCAAGCAAGTTCAGTTGCCCATTTCTACCACCCACAGTTTACTATGACCTGGATGATTGAGAATCTTCACAGACATGAAAAAACAGAAATCTGGAGTGTGCATAGGTATTCACCCCCTTTTGTATGAAACCCCTTAATAAGAGCTGGTCCAACCAATTCACTTCATAAGTCACATAATTAGTTGATTAAGATCCTCCACCTGTGTGCAGTCAAAGTGCCACATGATCTGTCACATGTTGTCTGTATAAATCAACCTGTTCTGGAAGGACCCTGACTCTGCTACACGAATGAACAAGCAACATGAAAAACAAGGAGCACTCCAAACAGATCAGGAAGAAGTATAGATCAGGGAAACAGAATTGTGGAGAAGTATAGATCAGGGTTGGGTTATAAAAAATATCCCAAACTTTGAATATCCCAGGGAGCACCATTAAATCCATTAGAGCAAAAGGGAAAGAATATGGCACCGCTACAAACCTGAGAAGAGAAGGTCACCCACCAAAACTCACAGACCGGGCAAGGAGGGCATTAATCAGAGATACAACAAAGACACCAAAGGTAACACTGAAGAAGCTGCAAAGATCCACAGAGGAGATGGGAGTATCTGTCCATAGGACCACTTTAAGCCGTACACTCCACAGAGCGGGGCTTTATGGAAGAGTGGCCAGAAAAAAAGCCATTGCTGAAAGAAAAAACTAAGAAAACATGTTTAGAAGTTCCCCAACAATATGTGGCAGACTCCCCAAACATATGGAAGAAGATTCTCTGGTCAGATGAGACAAAAATTGAACTTTTTGGCCATCATGGGAAATACCATGTGTGGTGCAAACCCAATACCCTGAGAACACCATTCCTACAGTGAAGCATGGTGGTGACAGCATCATGCTGTGGGGATGTTCCTCATCTGCAGGGACAGGAAAGCTGGTCAGGATTGTAGGAAAAATGGATGGCACTAAATACAGGGCAATTCTGGAGGAAAACCTGTTTGAGTCAGCCAAAGATTTGAGACTGAGATGAAGGTTCACGTTCCAGCCTGACAAAGACCCTAAACATACTGCTAAAGCTATACTGGAGTGGTTTAAAGGGAAACATTTAAATGTCTTGGAATGGCCTAGTCAAAGCCCAGACCTCAATCCAACTGAGAATCTGTGGCATAACTTGAAGATTGTTGTACACCAATGCAACCCATCTATATTGAAGGACTTGGAGCAGTTTTGCCTTGAGGAATGGGCAAAAATCCCAGTGGCTAGATGTGCTCAACTAATAGAATCATACCCCAAGAGACTTGCGGCTGTAATTACAACAAAAAGGGGCTCTACAAAGTATTGACTTTTTTTTTGGGGGGGGGGAATACCTCTGCAAACTCCAGATTTCTGTTTTGTTTTGTTTTTTCATCTTAATTATTGTTTGTGTTACAATTAAAAACAATTTGCACCTTTAAAGTGGTAGACATGTTGTGTAAATCAAATGGCGCTAACCCCCCTAAAAAATCAATTTTAATTCCAGCTTGTAATGTGACAAAACAGGACAAACACCAAGGGGAATCAATACTTTTGCAAGACGTTATATGCTGCATTCAAGACATCTTTTCCAGGGATATTTCAATAACACAATGCAAAACCATATTCTACACACATTACAAAGGTATGACTGTGGAAGGAGAGAGTGCCTGTCCCCTCTGTCCCCAGCAGAGAATGTGTGGTGAATTTTGAAATGAAAAATATGACAATTAATAATACTAAATAATAATAATAATAATAATAATAATGTTGCACACCTTACAAGGTGTTTGCTGGAAAAATGGGACAAAATAACACCTGAAATATTTCATCACCTAGTGTCTTCAGGTCCTAAATATCTTTTAAGTGTTGTGAGAAATGTGTTGCAAGAATCAAAATTTAAATGAGTGTTTATTTTGGGGTGAAAAAAACAATAAAATTCATGAGGTAAAACATCAAATAACGTGTTGTAATCTTTTGAGTGCAATACAGGTCAAAGATTATTTACAAATCATTGTTTCAGTTTTAATTTCAGTTTCAAAATACCATCCCAACTTTTTCTGATTTGGGGTTGTAATAGGGTGGCACAGTGGTGTAATGGTTAGCACTGTCGCCTCACAGCAAGAAGGTCCTGGGTTTGAGTCCAGCGGCCAATGAGGGCCTTTCTGTGTGGAGTTTGCATGTTCTCCCCGTGTCTGCGTGGGTTTCCTCCGGGTGCTCCAGTTTTTCCCACAATCCAAAGACATGCAGGTTAGGTTAATTGGTGGCTCTAAATTGACCGTAGGTGTAAATGTGAGTGTGAATGGTGGTTTGTCTCTATGGCTACGTTTACATTAGACCGTATCTGTCTCGTTTTCTTCGCGGATGCACTGTCCGTTTACATTAAACCACCTGGAAAAGCCGGGAAACGGGAATCCGCCAGCGTCCACGTATTCAATCTAGATTGTATCTGGTCCGGTGCTGTGTAAACATTGAGATACGCGAATACGCTGTGCTGAGCTCTAGCTGGCGTCCTCATTGGACAATGTCACTGTGACATCCACCTTCCTGATTCGCTTGCGTTGGTCATGTGACGCGACTGCTGAAAAACGGCGCGGACTTCCGCCTTGTATCACCTTTCATTAAAGAGTATAAAAGTATGAAAATACTGCAAATACTGATGCAAATACTGCCCATTGTGTAATTATGATTGTCTTTAGGCTTGCCATCCTTCCACTTGCAAGTAGTAAGTGATATGCGCTGGGATCACACACACAGCGGCTCAGTCCCGAATCGTGGCTTGTGCACTTCACTCGCGCGCTGTGTGAGCTGCGCAGGGCCGGAGTGCGCACCCTCCAGAGGGCACTCGCTGTTCAGGGCGGAGTGATTTGGAGCGCAGGATGCCTGCAGAGCCGAGCGTATCCATGTATTGGTGTTGCTGTGTGCACGGCTAACGGTTTTAGTGTAAACGCGAATCGTTTTAAGAACGTTAATCTGATGATCCGCTGATTCGACGTAATGTAAACGTAGCCTATGTGTCAGCCCTGCAATGACCTGGCAACTTGTCCAGGGTGTACCCCGCCTTTCGCCCCTAGTCAGCTGGGATAGGCTCCTGCGACCCGGTACAGTACAGGATAAGTGGTTATGGATAATGGATGGATGGGTTTGTAACAGCAAACTCTTCAAATTGTGATTTAATGGGTGAAGACAATGTAAGATTCCCACTGTATCACAGTCATCAAGTCAACTTGTCTTTAAGAGGAGCAGGAGAAGTGGTTTCAAGATAAGAAGCACTCGAAAAACTTTGTGATAGTAACAAAAAATGCCTATGGTAAAATAAGCACTATGAAAGAGAGTTTTGTTGATGATCCCCTGCAGTGGCATTAACGTTATCGATTTATTGATATTCACCAGGGAAGCAAAGATAAGATATGCGGCCTGTTGTTTCTGTTGCCATGGAGCAGCATGATGATGTGAATGTTAATAGCGTAACATTCATGCATTTATCTACTGTAGCCATTTTATACTGGTCATAGTTGCCGTGATCATAACTTTCTAACTTGTGAATTGATGAACTGTTTTTCAACTTACTACAATCTCTTAATCATCTCTATTTCAGGGAACAATGGAGAGTTGTTTGTTCTGTCAAACCAAATCGCTTGGAACATGCACGCACACAGCCTTGCCCTAGCTCAGATTGTGGAGGAACTCCTGCCTATTCAGCATCTTCTCCCGACACTGTAGTATTGTCATGGGAAGTTAAGTGGGCAACAGATGTGACTGCCAGGCCCATTAGGAAAAGGAAGCCAAGCTCCTCTGTGGCATAAAGAACAGCAGCCAACAGAGGGTTTGGCTGTGCAGCGCTGTGGAGAGGAGAGACCAAGTGGCCTTACTGCACTGGAACACACAGCAGAGGAACTGGCAGCAGGCACGGACCAAATGCAAGAGCTGTTAGCGGCAATTCAAAAGTGAGTTGTTAAAGTGCAGAGCTTGGTGGAGCTTAATACAGCGTCCTTGCATGTAAAGAAAACCCTGATATACTTTCAGTGGCTTCATTTAATTCGCTAAACTTCAGGCCCACCACGGAGGAGAGTGTTAATAGCCCACCAGTGGAGGATTCTGAAGGCCTGCGTAACAGATGAGCATAGCACAGCAGAGGTTAATGTGCTGCTAGCTGGCATCAAGGCCTCCATAGCAAAACTAAAGCTCTGCCTAATAGAATGGATCAAATCCCTGACCCATTTGATGCTATATTTTGAGGCCATTGATGCCTGCGCAGGTCTCTGGTACCCAGGTTTCAGAAGACATGGGATGATTGCCTGTCCTTGGTTGAAGCACAAACTAAACGTACACTACTGTTCAAAAGTTTGGGGTCACTTTGAAATGTCCTTATTTTTGAAAGAAAAGCACTGTTCTTTTCAATGAAGATCACTTTAAACTAATCAGAAATCCACTCTATACATTGCTAATGTGCTAAATGACTATTCTAGCTGCAAATGTGTGGTTTTTGGTGCAATATCTCCATAGGTATATAGAGGCCCATTTCCAGCAACTCTCACTCCAGTGTTCTAATGGTACAATGTGTTTGCTCATTGCCTCAGAAGGCTAATGGATGATTAGAAAACCCTTGTACAATCATGTTAGCACAGCTGAAAACAGTTTAGCTCTTTAGAGAAGCTATAAAACTGACCTTCCTTTGAGCAGCTTGAGGTGGGGTTTACATTAGACCGTATCAGCGGATCATCAGATTAACGTTTTTAAAACGATTAGCGTGCACACAGCAACGCCAATACACGATTCGCGTGCACACAGCAACACCAATACACGGATACGCTCGGCTCCGCAGGCATCCTGCGCTCCAAATCACTCCGCCCTGAACAGCGAGTGCCCTCTGGAGGGTGCGCACTCCGGCCCTGCACAGCTCACACAGCGCGCAAGTGAAGTGCACGAGCAGTGATTCGGGACTGAGCCGCTGTGTGTGTGATCCTAGTGCATATCGGGCATGCGCGTCACTTACCACTTGCAAGTGGAAGGATGGCAAGCCTAAAGACAATCATAACTACACAATGGGCAGTATTTGCATCAGTATTTGCAGTATTTTCATACTTTTATACTCTTTAATGAAAGGTGATACAAGGCGGAAGTCCGTGACGTTTTTCAGCAGTCGCGTCACATGACCAACGCCAGAGAATCAGGAAGGTGGATGTCACAGTGACGTTGTCCAATGACAACGCCAGCTAGAGCTCAGCACAGCGTATCCGCGTATCCGCGTATTCTCAATGTTTACACAGCACCGGACCAGACACGATCTGGATTGAATACGTGGACCCTGGCGGATTCCCGTTTCCAGGCGTTTTAATGTAAACGGACAGTGCATCCGCGAAGAAAACAAGACAGATACTGTCTAATGTAAACTTGGCCTGAGTTTCTGGAGCATCACATTTGTGGGGTCGATTAAATGCTCAAAATGGCCAGAAAAATGTCTTGACTATATTTTCTATTCATTTTACAACTTATGGTGGTAAATAAAAGTGTGACTTTTCATAGAAAACACAAAATTGTCTGTGTGACCCCAAACTTTTGAACGGTAGTGTATGGGATATCAGACTACCAGTAGGATTTAGCCAGATTGACAGTGGAAGTGTGGTAATTTTTCAAGGTATCTTCTGATTCTTAAAAAAATGGAAGTGGAATCTGGCCTGTCCTAGATCTGAGGGACTTAAATGTCTTCTTAAAGCAGTTGTGATTCTGTATGCTTCACATACCAGATGTGATTTGAGCAGTGAACAAACACACAAAAAAATACCTGAAAGATTTTTCCGCATTTTTTTCACACCTGAAAGATATTTCCACATTCTAATATGTCCAAACAGTTTCTCCACTTGCACATAAGTGGAGTGACATGCTAATCCAGAGTCTTTCCCTTTAAGTTAGCTCTAGCACCCAAAACTCTAGGACAAGTGTCTGTGAGTGTGAGTTGCCCTCGGGCCCCTGCAATGTCAGGGACCGTGTCTATTGTTCTATCTAGAGGATTGGCTTCTATGAGGACAGTAACAGCAGCAAGTGATGAGACAGAGCTGCTGATTTTACATTTGGAAGCTCTGGATCTAAAAGGAAATCATGAGAAGATTCATTTGACTCTTCACAGACTGTGCAGTTCTGATAAAACACAGAGCAGTCTCAATTATGAAGGCAGTCATGGAAATGCAAGTGGCCAAACATCACCTATATGCTGATTTTCTAGTGAGAATGTTGGCAGCAGAAACCCCAGCAATAAAATGAGGAATGCTTAATCTCAGACCATTTCAGTGCTGGCTGAATGCTCAGCGCTCAGTCCTGAGTCTGACAAAAGTCAGGTAAAGTAAGGGTTTTTTTTTTTCACACTTGGTTTCACTGGGAGCTTAAAGGAGATACACAGAACCTTTATTTTTAAATAAATTTCTGAGTAGATAGTATCTCCATCCTTGACTCTTGTATGCTGCATAAATGGGAATCAAAAATATATATACTTTTTGAGAGTTAAAATCAACCACAAAGTTGGCATTCGAGCTGCCCCACTGAGCCAGCCAGCCCTGAGTGTGTGACCTCACAGCAGGAACCAGTTTTAAGGCCAAGGCCTTTGACAGCTATAAACCATCTCATCTCATCTCATTATCTCTAGCCACTTTATCCTGTTCTACAGGGTCACAGGCAAGCTGGAGCCTATCCCAGCTGACTACGGGCGAAAGGCGGGGTACACCCTGGACAAGTCGCCAGGTCATCACAGGGCTGACACATAGACACAGACAACCATTCACACTCACATTCACACCTACGGTCAATTTAGAGTCACCAGTTAACCTAACCTGCATGTCTTTGGACTGGGAAACCGGAGCACCCGGAGGAAACCCACGCGGACACGGGAAGAACATGCAAACTCCGCACAGAAAGGCCCTCACCAGCCACGGGGCTCGAACCTGGCCCTTCTTGCTGTGAGGCAACAGCGCTAACCACTACACCACCGTGCCACCCAGCTATAGACCAAAGTCATATAAATAAAAATTTATGGTGAAAGTAAGAAATACCGTTACCAACTTGCTCAACTAAGACTGATTTGACTTCATTGATTGTGGGTTGACTCTCATTAAAACAAATTAAAGCAAATTAAATAATCTTATACCGGTAACTTAAACACACAATACAAGTTACATGTATTAATCTAAATGCAGGTCAACAACAAGTGTTGTTGTTTTTGTTGTTTTGTATCCAAATGAGAGTCGCATCTTACCCATCTGTGTTCTCGCTTCTTGAAGGCCGACCTTGTAGCCAATTGTTTTGAAACAATTTGACTTTCAGTTGTTCATTTAGTTCTCTGTTCATTCGCTTCTTCCACATAAGGGCGAGATATTGCTGCTGAGGCAATCATATCCAGTGGAGAAATCAGACAGCTGGCCCACTCATTCTCCATTTTCTCCATATTGAGTACTCCAACATTACTGCTTGGCTCAGGCAATTACTAAAACCCGGGACGGGACGTCACCGGTTTTAGCAACAACCACGGGGAGGTCACTGCCTGAGCTTTAATATGTCATATGCCGTCCCATTCCATCCCAGGTTTTACCAACAACCCTTGGCTCACACTCTGGGAGAACTGGTGCAACTGAACTTACTTTTCTTTTCTTGTAGTTTTCTTTTCCTTTAATTGTTGATACTGCACCCTCTTTCAGTACTGGCTTATCACCAACGCTCCTCAACAGATCAGAGGTCTCGTACGAGTCTTCAGTAAAATGTGCAGCGCAGAGGAGAGACCACTTCGTAGGCGCCCTATGTGCCTATGAACTTCTCGCAAAACGCATCCAAATCTTTGCAGTTTGAACATTCTTGGGCCATGAATGCAATGTAAATCCTCCTTCTGTCACATTGCTGCACCTGCCAGCAACACATCTACGTGACATGGCAATAAATTAGCTTGAAATGGAAGCTCGAAGTTGTGGTCAGCTCTGTGTTTTAGTATAGCGGAAATGGCGATGAGACCGATAGCCTTCCTGCAGTGAAGTCACAGATGCAAGGTCATTCACTCAGACCACTACCTATATGAATCATTTTATCATAAAAATTACCATATTAGATTTATTATTAACACTTAAAACTATTTCTATGCCATTCTTGGGGTCTCAAGGCATTTATAAACAAAAAGTGAGGCCATGGTTCTGCATATCTCCTTTAACGCTAGCAGTAGGGCCACCTTTGGTGAACAGATCTGAGGGAAGACATGAGACAAAGCGCAATCATAAAGACTACCATCAAACATACCAAAAAAAAAAGTGCCCTGTCAGTTGATAAGGGTTACTCAGACCCATCCCTGGAGCCAGGTCTGGGGGTAGTGTCGACCGACTGACCGACAGACAGACAGACCTTTATTGATCCCTTTGGGAGGGTTCCTCAGGGAAATTAAAATTCCAGCAGCATCATTACAGGATAAACAGATAATAGAAAATAGAGAAAACTTCTAGATAAATTAAGTATTAACATATATAAAGTATGAAAAAAGTCCAGCAGGAGAGGTATTGCACATTGTCCAATATTGCTTTTAAATGAGCATTTGACAAGCATACAAAGGACTGTATGGCTGGTCAGGGCAGGCTCAGTGTAAAATGGCCCACTGGACAGAGACCCTTGGGTAGAACTACAACCCAATAGAAAGATTATGTCACAGTTGGTTTTGGAAGTTTGGCAATACACCAGGAGTATGGAATCAATTTTGTGCCAAAATGTTCATACAATACTTCTGAAATATCACACAAAAACGACAAATCAAAATACAAAAAAACAAAAAAAAAATCAATTTTTTTAGACTGGCAAACAAATTATTCGTGTAATCGTGCAAAATATCAGTCTATTACTCTTCAGAAACCTTTTATTTTTGTTCCGCGTCTTTCTCAGTTTTGTTTGATGTAGTTTATTTTGGTTGCGATTCCAGCTTTCTCGTTTGCGCTCCCTGACTTTCTGCTTGCAGTTTTGGCACAAACGTCACGTGTGGGTGGGCTGTCCAGGAATGCATTCCCATTGGCTAACTTGTGTTTGACTGACAGCTACGCTCAGCCATTCCCCGGAGGCTGTTGCGGCCATTTCCTACTCGGATTCTGGCGGACTGTTTGACGAGTGACCGATCCATTGACGGTAAACAAGGATCGAGTGGACTTCAGTGGCGACTATGATATTGAATTAATTCAACAAAGTGTAAGTGCGGGACAAATGTGTTGTATGTGTTGCAGTAGTGCACATTATGCAGGCGTGTTTAACGTTAGCAAGACAGCTATTATATTGGGTAGTGGAGCGAAGGCTAACATTTGACTTGCCACGAAACACCTGCATAATGTGTACTACTGCAACACATACAACACATTTGTCCCGCACTTACACTTTGTTGAATTAATTCAGTATCATAGTCGCCACTGAAGTCCACTCGATCCTTGTTTACCGTCAATGGATTGGTCACTCGTCAAACAGTCCGCCAGAATCCGAGTAGGGAATGGCTGAGCGTAGCTGTCAGTCAAACACAAGTTAGCCAATGGGAATGCATTCCTGGACAGCCCACCCACACGTGAATTTTGTGCCAAAACTGCAAGTCAAAAGTCAGGGAGCGCAAACGAGAAAACTGGAATCGCAACCAAAATAAATTACGTCAAACAAAACTGAGAAAGACGCGGAACAAAAATAAAAGGTTTCTGAAGAGTAATAGACTGATATTTTGCATGATTACATGAATAATTTGTTTGCCAGTTTAAAAAAAATTGACTTTTTTTGTATTTTGATTTGTCATTTTTGTTTGATATTTCAAAAGTATTGTATGAACATTTTGGCACAAAATTGATTCCATACAGGAGAAGCTGTAATCTGTGGCAAGGGATACAGTAGTCCAGGATGATCTTCTCAGTCTGTTGCCACAGTGAGGGCAATCAGGAAAAACACAAAACTGTTTCATGTACTTTATTGTGCCTTGTTATTCTTTCTTTTGATATACAGTATCATAGCAGTAACCTACTGTTACACTGAATATTATTGCTAATCAATGAAAAGCACATACAGTGGATATAAAAAGTGTACACACCCCATTAAAATGATAGGTTTTTCTGATTTAAAAAAAATGAGACTACGATAAATAATTTCAAAACTTTTCCCACCTTTAATGTGACCTATAACCTGTACAATTCAATTGAAAAACAAACAAATCTGTTAGGGGGGAAACATAAAAAATAAAAACATACAATAAGCTGGTTGCATAAGTGTGCACACCCTTAAACTAATACTTTGTTGAATCACCTTTTGATTTCATTACAGCATTCAGTCTTTTCGGGTTCACACCTACCATCAATTAAAATGACTCTGATTAACCCCAAATAAGGTTCAGACATTTACTCAGTCGCATCCTCCAGCAAAAGCCAGGGTTCACAGAGAGCTTACAAAGCATCAAAGGGATCTCATTGCTGAAAGGTATCAGTCAGGAGAAGGGTACAAAAACATTTCCGCAGCATTAGATATACCATGGAGCACAGTGAAGACAGTCATCAAGAAGTGGAGAACATATGGAACAACAGTGACATTACCAAGAACTGGACGTCCCTCCAAAATTGATGAAAAGACAAGATGGAAACTGGTCAGGGAGGCTGCCAAGAGGCCGATAGCAACACTGAAGGAGCTGCAGGAATTTCTGGCAAGTACTGATTGTGCACTACATGTGACAACAATCTTCCGTATTCTCCATATGTCTGGACTATGGGGTAGGGTCAAAGAAAGACATCCAGGCCTGACTAAATTTTGCAAAAAAAAATACATCAACTCTCCCAAAAGCATGTGGGAAAATGTGTTATGGTCTGATGAAACCAAGGTTGAACTTTCTGGCCACAATTCCAAAAGGTACGTATGTTTGGTGCAAAAACAACACTGCACATCACCAAAAGAACACCATACCCACGGTGAAGCATGGTGGTGGCAGCATCATGTTTTGGGGTTGTTTTTCTTCAGCTGGAACAGGGGCTTTATTCAAGGTGGAGGGAATTATGAACAGTTCTAAATACCAGTCGATTTTGGCCCAAAACCTTCAGGTGTCTGCTAGAAAGATGAAGAGGAATTTCATCTTTCAGCATGACAATGACTCCAAAAAAAGTTTTGGAATGGCCCAGCCAGAGCCCAGACCTAAATCCAATTGAAAATCTGTGGGGTGACCTGAAGAGGGCTGTGCACAAGAGATGCCCTCGCAATCTGACAGATTTGGAACACTTTTGTAAGGAATAGTGGGCAAATATTGCCAAGTCTAGATGTGGCAGGCTGATAGACTCCAACCCAAAAAGACTGAATGCTGTAATTCAATCAAAAGGTGCTTCAACAAAGTATTAGTTTAAGGGTGTGCACACTTATGCAACCAGCTTATTGTACGTTTTTTTATTTTTTATGTTTTCCCCCAACAGATTTGTTTGGTTTTTTAATTGAATTGTACAGGTTATAGGTCACATTAAAGGTGGGAAAAGTTTTGAAATTATTTATCATGGTCTCATTTTTTTTTTTTTACATCAGAAAAATCTATCATTTTTACGGGGTGTGTGCACTTTTTATATCCACTGTATCTCCACTTTTTTTTGCAGTTTATTTTCTATATGTCAAATGTGGAAAGTATATTCATCATCTCCATTGTAGAATGACCAAAACACACCTTACTAGACTTAGTAAGACATCACTAACAGATTTTATTTTTCTTTTATTTTCTAAATGAACCTCCACCATATTGTGTGATAAAAAACAGCAACCTTGCTGAGTGTGTGTCCTCAACTACTACATCTTAGAGCACACATAACAATCTGAACTATTACTATATAGCTACATGCTGTCAACATGAATTTCCATTAAAATGTGTTTTGCTGGCTGTGTTTATCTACATCAATTTCAGCTCAACTGCTAACTAAAAGTAGAAGCTGTCAACCACATGGGCAGTAAGACTCATTCTTAGTATAACAACTTTTTTTTTTTGTCTTAGTGGTGCACAGGCACTCTTGTTGTCCTCAGAATGCTTGTAACAAATGATGGTTTAACACACACACCCACACGTCTTACTATTCTTGTGAGGACCTTCCACTGACATAACTCTTAATGCTGCCATTAATGCTGTGCATACACTTAAATCTAACTAACCTTAACCTCATTCACCAAAAAGAAAACTTTTTCAGTTTTTTCTCGTGGGGACCAGTCATACAGTATGTCCCCAGAAGGTCTAAACCCTTTCTCTCTCTCTCTCTCTCTCTCTCACTGATACACACACTTTCTTAGGCTTTCTGTGCAGTGATTTTTTTTTCTTACCATATTTTTGGGTTTATGCTTTGTTTGTGTGTCTCTGTGCAGAAATATTTAGCTGATCATGTGTGATTGTAATGTCGGGCAGCAACACCCAATTATTACCCTAAGAGGAGCCTTCTATTTAGGCTTATTCTATGGCTGCTATATTTACCCAGGCATGCCTTGATGCCGCCGCATTGAAGGCCTGACTCTCGTACTCAGAGAACCTGCGCCCTGCCACATTCCTCTCTGCCCATAATGGAGGACTCAGTCTGGCCGAGAGATCCACCGACTCCCAAAAACAGAGTTGCAGAGTGAAGCACTGGTGTGCAATCCTTGTAGCATGAAATGCAGAACTTGATCTGAAAAGCATCTGGTTTATTACAAGGTAATGTTGTTTGATCAGTTGAATTGTGTCATCTACATTAAACATAATCAGCTTAAATGAAAAAAGAGACATTTCAGATCTCCAGTATTGCTCTTCTCACACACAACTCACCCAAACTCACAATTTTAGTCTGCTGTTAGCAACAAAAATTGTGTTATTACATGCGAATGAAGCTGAAAGGAAAATTCACTCCATACAGCCAAGCAAATACAGTTGTGTATTAGTGATGTTTGCAGGTGCCTTTTAAAAAATGCAGAGGGTTTTCTCCATAAGATTCATAGGTGAAGGATTGGGCAAAGAACATCATCAGAAACATAAAAAAAAAGGAGAGGAGGGAGGTGAATCAAGTAATTCATCACTGGGCTTAAAAAGCACTCGTTCTCAGGTCATGAATAATTTGGCAACACAACACTAATTTTGCATTAGACTAACGATTCACAGCCCAGGAATACTTTCCAGCTCTCATGGGCTGTTTAGCTTGCTGTAATTTTTTTTTCCATTTAGTAATGTTTTTCCTTTTTTCCCATGGAACATGGTTCGTGGTGAATATAGGTCATATGGAGGAGCTTGGAGAGGCTGTGCAGGGACTCCACAAGCAGCAGGGCTTCACGCCACGGCGCTATTAATTCAGGCCTCGGCAGCTTTAATATTTGATTTCGCTGATGGACTGCATCTGTGCTGCTCTGCGATGCAAACATTATTATACGTACTAAGTGGCTTAATTGTAATTAGAGCTGAAAATTTAATTAAACCCAACAATAAAGCAGATCGCTGAGAGTTTTTCCATCCACCTCTCCTCCCTAATGCACTCTGTTAACTCTTTGTCCTCTCTGACTATCACATGACCTATTTTTAGATATTTTAATGTATACTTGATATTTCAAATATAATACTGTTTCATATTGATATCCATGCTGCATATTAGAAATGTTTATATTAAAACTTTAAATATGAATACTGAATCAAAAACTAAATATATTTGTTCTGCTTTGTGTGACAGTTAGGTCTTTTATCAGTAAAATTCTGCATATTCAATATAGAACGTTGGATGAATGTTGCATGTGTGAAAGGAAAATTCAAGTCAGAGGATGATGATGATGGTTTGATCTCACAATTTCAGACTGACTTCAAATATTTGAAGAGAGCTGTTTTATTTATACACACATACATAGACACACAAACAGTGAAACACATTGGTTGCCTCGCCAGTCTGTCTGTTGTGCTGTATTATTTATTAAATGTGAGGCCCGTTAGTGAGGGTGCTGCTGGGCTCGTCTGTAAACAGCATGGTGTTCGGCCGACATGCTTTTGCACTCTGCTTACAGGCCCTGTGAGGCTGATCAGGGCCGAGGTGAGGTGACAAGCTGCCAAATACCACCTCCCCAAACTCCTTTCCCTTGCTGACAGCTACAAATAAAGGCCATTCCATTAAATGTGTACCCAAGCACTGGCTGGAAGGATTGAACAAAACTTTCACTCCAGTCAGGGATGGAATCTTTATTCAAATCATTATTTGCTTTAGTCAGTGATGTCTGTCTATAGGTGCCATGTCTGTGTGAACATTAACACTAGAGGAAAGAAATAATTAGATTTCTGCACTCCAGGATGACCACATGTTACCTTTCAGATATTTCCAGATGTGTCACTGCTGTCCTCTTGTATTTCATCCTTCTTTTTTTATACACCTGGATGCACCACATGACCGCTACGTGAACAACAAGACAGCAAGCAAACACCTAAGAAATAAACAATGAATTATTCTGGAGAGAGAAAAGACATGCTCAGACATTTTCTTGTCTGGATGGTCAAAGTGAATCACGTAATTCAGGCAAAAAATAAAATGGGCCATATTCACATTCAACAGAGACATTTCAGCAAGGTTTCCTTTTACTTTACTTCATCAAGCATTCTGGAAATTCTTCTACATCACTGTAATCAGCAGGCAAGTGTCAGTATAGCTTCCTGAATGATAGACTTGCTCAGTAATTAAGAAATAAAAGGCAATATGTGGGAGCACAATGGTAACTCTGTAGTCATCCAGCAGCACGACACCACTTTATCAGTTATATGTTGTTGAAAATCCTGATTCACTGATTGAACTCCCACACATCATATAGCTTCACTCCGAGGTTCCAGCTATAGCTCAACAAGCTTTTTTCTTTTTCATCCATCCTTTGCATGAGGATTTTGCTTAACAAAGAACAGAGGAATATGCATGTGCTCATCCATGCCACATCAGAGGTGGACAAAGTGCCCAACTTCATTACTTATGTCAAAGTACAGATCCCACTGGTCAAATGTTACTCCAATACACATGAAAGTTGTACAGTCAAAGTTTTACTTAAGTTAAAGTACTGAAGTACTTGCTTTTAAAAATACTTAAGCATTAAAAGTACGTTTTCTGTCAACGCATTGTTGTGTTATTGCCACAATGTTTACAAAACCTAATGCCTCTGAAGCAACCGACTGGATTTACTGACTAGCTTGTAGAACCTGTAGAATAAACGCCTGGTAGAATGTTACAAAATGAAACACAATTTGCAACCAAGCAGAATCATCAATAAGATGCTAGCTAGTTTTTCTCTTTGGCTACTGGTAAAAAAATACGTAGTAGCTATAGTAATTATGCAAGATCACAAAAGTTACAATGTTAATGTTACCAAAGACAGAAATGTGAATTCACAAAATGAACGCATGCTGTAGCTAGCTAGTCAGTGAAGCTCCACCTGACATGCTAGTAAACTCTTTTCAAACTCAAAATCATATCGGGTAGCTAACGCTACTAGAAAATAAATATTTCTACATTCTTTTTATTTGGCAAGATTATGCTAAAACATTTCTGAAAGGACTTCAGATAAGTTCACGTTATTCATGTTAGCATAACTTCATTTTTACATGCTAACAAACAGCGTCCAAGTTAACTAGCTATTTGTAAACGTTAGCTGTGAATAAGGTGATGGCAACTTGGTGGGCAAATCCATAGAAAGTCATCTGACTAACCAGACTACACAGCTATTGCAATGTTATCACTAGCTCTAAAAGCACAGACAACTTCATTGCAAGCTTTCTCTTGGAATAAAATGTTTACATATGTTTACATATGCTTCTGCAGTTTGGACAGCAAGTTTTTGTAGGCCATGATGCAGTTCGTTTCAGGCAAACAAAGCAAACATTTAAAACGAAACAAATCTTTAATCCTTTCCCCAGAGCATTCCCCAGAAGAACCGCCTCCTTCCATTCTGCCATCAGCTGATCATGTTCAAATAACGCTGCTGAGAAATAATTGAACTTGGTTTTATACAGTCTATGGATGTGACATGACCCTAGTTATTACTGATAGACTGTCTCAGTGTCAACTGCGAAAAAACCAATCACATTTTAGAAAAGAAAAAAAACATCTGCTTTCAGATCTGCTTCATAGTAACGAGTAACGAGGACCTTGACAGAAATGTAGTGGAGTGAAAAGTACGATATTTGCCTTTCAAATGTAGTGAAGTTAAAGTCATAAGTTTCCAAAAAAATACTCAAGTAAAGTACAGATACTCAAAGTGTACTTAAGTACAGTACTCAAGTAAATGTACTTCGTTACTGTCCACCTCTGTGCCACATAGGCTTTATAATGACTGATGTACTTTCAAAGACTTGGTGCACATGACTATGCAAAAGTATGCAAAGCTCCACCTCTATCCTCGTGCATTTAAAAGGAGGCAGATTGTGGTATGGCACAGTATTGTTACCCGAATGAAACTGGAATTATTTGTACCCAAGTCACGTGTTTTTTTGTTTTTGATTTTTTTGTTGTTGTTTTGTTTTGTTTTCCATTACATAGCATTATTCTTAAATGTAGAAATAATTGTAGAAGATATGGACACTACTGTCCATATCCTTTCCTTAAGCCAGTGTTAACAGTAACGCAACAGAAGCATCAATATAAGAGGTCAGGCTTCAAGTTTTAGGATTTAGTTTTGTATGATTAAAAACAGCAAACATTTGAGCAGAAGCTAAAGTCCAACAGAAAAAGGAATGTTTTCAGCAATACTAATTTTTTTTAGTTAGGTAGTGGTTGTTTGTTTGTTTGTTTGTTTGTTTGTTTGTTTTTTGTTTTTGTCCAAAATGGTGATGGTCTGACTTGAGTGAATCACAATGATCACTGTTTCCAGCTTGTCCCGTTTTGACATCCTGGCCAGAAAGGTTAACAAATTCAGCGCAGGTACTTAGTCACACTCTAGGTCATTTGGCAAAGGCAATAACGATTAAATGTGATACATCTACCCTACCATTCTGTGTTACACTTATCCAGCAGAAATGTGCTGATAGTCACTGGTGAACGTCTGGGAATTTCTAGAGTAAGTAGTCTTCTGTTTCAGCTGTAATAACACCGCCACTGAAATAAGCCACAGATTTTTAAATTTTTTTTTTTTTTAGTAAAGGCAATGGTATAAGACATTTCATCTGTGAGTATAGTGAAGCTACAGGCAGCACCAGGAGTGAAAGTGAATTGAATATGACCTGGAAGTACCGTGTGTGTGTTTGCAGGAAACTGTGGGAAGCACTGCATGTGGCTAGGGCTGGCACAGGACAGTGGGGCATAGGCTTGAACATCTGCTGGCACGCTGAAGCGGCATCAACCACTGCTGACTGAGTTTCCTACAGCCAAACAGGGCCAATGCAGCATACAGGGTGTTTGTGCAGAAAAGTGTGAGGAGGGAACATGGCTACCTTGATTCAACAATGCTGGTTAGGTTGACCTGATTAGTGATGACCTCTGTCACGCTTGCTCTATTACACCATCTGTCTCATTTACTTAATGTGGTAAAGCACTGAGGTTTGCTGTTTGGATATGCAAGCAGGTATTGTCCTGCTTTATCTACTAGGCCCATAAACATCCACAGCATCATCATCAACAGGGCAGGCAGCCATGTTGCATGAACTGAAGAACAGGCAGTGAAAATGTGGGGGGTCTTGCAGTCTGGCACAGACATAGTGTATGAGAGGGTGAGGGCATGTGGTTGAGTGTCACCAGGTTGTCATTAGTTCAGCATCTGCTCCCATCACACATTCCATTATTCGAGTGAGTGCTGGATTTCACATTTATTGGATCATTAACTCAACCAGGCAAGCAATCAGTGTGGATGGCCTCCATCCATGCCAGAATCCCCAGCTCCTCATATTGAAGACCTTTTTGCTCGATGTAGTGATACAATTGCTTAATGGTTCCCACTTCACCATGAACTGCTTTTGATATGACCGTTATCATGAAAGTAGTTCAATTGTGTTCACTTATGAATGTCCTCCACTGCAATAAATGTTATTTCGGTCCAACATGTTGACCTGTTCACAGAAAGCCCCAGAGCTTCAGTTTTCTAATGAAATGTAATAGGAATAGTTCGCTGCAGTTTTGCCGAAAGAAAGGCTAAAAAGTATCACTATAAATGCTATTTTCCAAAGGACAAAAATATGTTAATTGGTATTGTTGATGTGTATTTTAATTCTCTGTGGGATTTTTTTTTTAACTGCAGTCTATTTTACTCCAGTGCGAGAAAACCTACCGATTGCCTCCCATTAATTTAAAGTGGCTGTAATGAACATCTGTGAATGGTATGAAGTTCATGATGTGGTCACTAATTAGCAATCACACCAATGATGATAGGTAGTTAGTAATACAGTGACACTTTTTTTTTTAATGAACAGCAGAAGATGCTCAAAGAGCCTGAACTGATGTGCAGCACTCCTGACTATGACACACCTACTGTAATTATAATCGATGTTGTATAATCTTTACAACAAGGAAGCACAAACATGCTCACATTGACACTACCTAAAATCATGCATGACTTTATGAATCTTGTGTGCAAAATATCTTGGAACCTCAATATTGGCAGTGAACGAAAGTGAGCTTTTTTTATTCAGAATTTAGTTAAGTATAACTTAGTGATAATGTGGGAAGATTGTTTGTCTTAGATTTTTTTTAAACAAACCTCAAAAATATACATGGAGTCCTTAACAGTTTTTTATTCCAACTGACAGCATCCAACCCTCAAACATGAACAACACAAATAATATGTATGAATGAAGGGCAGCATAGCAGTGAAATAGATTAGCCAGTAATGCGATTTCAAATGCCAATAGGTCACGGTTCATATTTATACAGTAAATGAATGTTATCTTGTATGTTATTACATTGGAGAGAGAAAGAAAGAGAGAAAGAGGAAGAGAGATGACAAGTTGAATCTCTGCAGGGAAGCTGCACGTGAAAGGCATCTCTGTTCATGGAATGGATCACAACTGAAACATTAGTTGCTCTATTGACAATAGCCAGATGTTTGCCATGGATCGAACAAGAACTTCCCTTGGCCCTTCATGCTGAGGGAGAGGGAGAGACAGAAGCCAGCTGAGTGGAGCCACAGTGCCACAAGCTCTGTCTAACCTCTAACATGTACTGGCTCACCACAAATCATTATCATTCTCCAGGTATAACACTTTTTCCTTCAGCACTGTGCATTGTCAACATTCATTGTAAAGACCTGTAGTAGTAGTAGTAGTAGTAGTAGTAGTAGTAGGGACAGCACTGAACCTGAGGAAGCACCGCTGTATCATTAACATGAAATGTGTATTCTTATGACTGATTCAGTCTCCTATACTCATATGTACTGTATGCAACCCTGTGAGCACTTGAATTGTCCTGTCCTCAAAATGCAAATAAAGGCCTATTATTAAACTGTCTCTGGGCTTTACAGTAGATGTACAATATCCTGATACACCAGAGTTAATGATCAGATCTAATGTTGAACTTGCTGTCCCTCCCAGTTTCAGTTATGACTAGATGAGGACACAATATGGCAATATGGCAAGTTTATTAGCCACTGAGGGGGAAAAAAAACTTGTTAAAATGGTCCTCCTGACCCCATGTGCGTACAGCCTCTCTGTTTATGAGCTTTTCAAGGTTTTTCTTAGTTTGTAACAAGTGCTAAGTCACTGTGTTTTGTTTTTATTACCATATGAGGAGCATACTACTGAAGGCCACTTCACTTAATAGATGCCATACTTTATGGGACCTTACTTGGCATTACTCACTGTGTCACTAAATGGTATTTTGATCCCTGCCACTTCAAAGATAAAGCCTTTTCAAAGATAGATTATAATGTGGTTATACACACATCTCTCTCAACCACTGTCCCATGACATATCAACGGAGAGATAATTATTACCAACCTACAGAATCCAACAGCACTCCAGTACATTTGTGTGTATTTATTTGTGAGCAAACTGAGATAAGCAGATCCAGCATTAGCTTTTAGGTCACGCTGATGCCAGTTAATGTAACAGGAGATCATGATTCTATCAAGGATTAGAATTCATTTACAAAAACAGTGCTGCTGTAGTCCGTCCGCCTCAAGGGTTCTGTGTAATGAATGTTCTGAGATGCTTTTCTACTCACCACAGTTGTAAAGAGTGGTTATTTGAATCACTGTCAGTTCAAACCAGTCTGGCCATTCTCTTCTGACCACCCACAAAACTGCTGCTCACTGGATGCTTTTAGTGTTTCACACAATTTAGTGTAAACTCTGTAGATTGTTGTTCATGAAAATCCCAGGAGATAATCAGTTTCTGAAATACTCAAACCAGCTCAACTCGCACCAACAACCATACCACAGTCAAAGTCAGAGAGATCACGTTTTTCCTTATTCTGATGTTTAATGTGAATTAAATAAAATTCTTGACCTTTATCTGCATGATTATATATGTTGTGCCATTGCCACATGATTGGCTGATTGGATAATTGCATAAGTGCGCATGTGTATCTCAACTGTATAGATATTTAACAGTTATTCCACAAAATCAAGTCATACAAGTTGATAGCTGACAAGGCGTGTAGTGCCGAGTTGGCTATAAACCATGTGCAACGAGTTTGAGTGGAATAATTGTTTTATTATATCCACATTCACTGGATTTTGAGAGTCAGAGCATTTTTATTTTTATTTTTTGCAAATTCAGTTAAAAATCTTTATACAAAATGTCTGACAAAGTCATTTCCGCTTAGGCGGACTTCTTAAAAACCTATCAGTGGCTGCATGAACTGACTTTAGTGTTGTTTTTTTGCAGGAAGTGCCTTCTTGCTGTCGTGCCAAGATATAGAATAGCATTAGACGTTTATTTAATTCTTCCTTGGGCAGTTCAGTGATGTAATTTTCAAACTTCTTTGAGCTTTTGAATCAGTCTAAAAAATTCAACAAATTTTAATGTTTAAAGATGAAGAATGTACACAAACTGGCGAAATGACAGTAGCAATTTGTGGGGAAAAATGCTTTAATAATAATTCTTGAAAAATAAAACAAGATATGTTCTTACCATCAAATACTTTTATTCCATATTTTGTTGCTTTTTTGTATTTTGAGGGAGTTTGTTTTTGAGTAGAGTTTTTATTTCATCCTTGGTTGGTTAGGCAAGATGCGCTGCCATTTTGTTTTACTCTACTCATGGTATATGAGCTGATATCCTAGTAGTTGAGTAGCCAATCAGAGTGCACGATTGCTCATATCCAGTGAATGTGGCTAGAATAAATAGATATATCTGAGGAAGAAACCAAGGAGTAACTTAAGTGTACATCAATAAATTGATTGATTGATTGATTGATTGATTGATTGATTGATTGATTGATTGATTGATTGATTGATTGATAAACATAGAGCACAGTGTTTCCAGAGAAACAGGACATTCTGGACATTGTCAAATTAAGCTACAATACAAAATGCATCCCTCACTATGTGGCTATTTTTGTCCCGCTACATAGAAATGGTTAACAATGCATCATAATCGTTAAGTGCATTATTAAGACATACCATGTTAGCTGTTATTACACTGTGCACATGTAATTAGATCAACAGTGACCAGGCCTCCTTCATGAGCTTTCATTAGCCGTTCATTTTAGAATGGAAGTCAATGGAGGAGGCAGGCAATGAGAATCGATGAGGTCATTGGCTGTGATAACATGGCGTGTCTGTTTGCCTGTTGTACTGTCTGCCTGTCGTTTAATTCCCTATTAAAGTCATAATGTGTGGGAAAGCATCATGTGGACTGTCCTACCACTCTATTGATGACAGTCATATGTCTTCCCACTATAAAACAAAAGCAAGTCATTAAGCCAAAGGGACAGCCAAGTCATTTAACACTACTTAACGGCTGCTTTTTATTTTTACTGCAATCGTAAAAATAAACGTGCACTTTACAGCATTATTGTTTTTAAACAGCCACTAAAAAGTAATGATAAAGGTGAGCAGAATATCTTATGTATGTCATTTTCGAGCCAAGATGGCATTTATAAAAAAGCTCATTCTCACGCTAGGGCTGTCAAAAAGCTGTTGATGAGTTATGCAGTTAAAGAGGTCATTAAGTGATCAAGGACATGCTATTCATGACCCACATGAGAGATAGTAATTAGAGTTGCATTTAACCCATCTGCATCATACAAATATCTTAGTAAACATTAACAGTGAACATCTGACTATCCCTTGTGCCCTATAGCCTTCACCTTAAGGGTTTGAGAGTAAAGGAATTGATAAGACAGTCACCAGTGCAATGGGATACGGATACCTGGCTAAGTACTGAGCAAATGTATAGAGAGGAGCTTCACTCTGTTATTATCAGTAATAACTATACTCCGAATTCAAACATCTCTGCTTGCGGTTCATGGGTTTGGGTTTGCCTAAAATCCTTCCACCTACACAGAAAACAAATCTGTATAACAGTCTCATAAAAACAACTAACGGTGTGAAATATCAATAATGTCTCAGTAGGTTCATTGGTCTAATTTCTAGAACATAGAATTATTTATTTATCAGCACTTATTATTCATAAATTCACATTACTGAAAATGTGAAGCAGGCAGCGTTTATTAGCGTGCTGTCTGATGTTGCCACTTGAGTGTCTGTACTGTCAGTGATTGACCGGTCTGTTCAAAAGGAATTAGAAAGCAGGATGTTAACGACATTAATCCGTTAAAGATATTTAAGATGGTGAGTATGAGACGACATTCATCATAAATAAGTGCTTGTTAAAATCCACATAAATTAGAAAACAGCATCAGTGGATAAAATGTTATTTCAAAAGGATTAATTAATTGATTTGAAATAATTCATAATCATTGGAAATGAGTTTTGTAAATGTCCATTTTAAACAGAATGAGTGAACGTATATACATAGGTGAAATCGGTGAAGAATATATAAAAGGTTATCTGATGCCAGGTCTAGCTATCAACTTTAGATAAAAATCCAGATAGCTATTCATCAATCACTAAAGGACACATATACACCCACATAACCTCATATAAGATGAGGTTCACAAAGGCCAGAATCATTAATGGCTTGTCAGAGATGGTTATCTACAATGCCTTCTACTCCTCATCATCCTCCTGCACCTGCTTATCTTAAACGATCAGATCTGGTATTTAAAACAGTGTCATAAAGATCCCTCAAAGCTCCTTTTCTGCGCCAAAGATGCAACACACACACACACACACTTCCTCTTCACAACTCACATAGTGACATTCATCACTACACTTTCCAGAAAATGCACTTTAACCAGCCTGATCATTGAGGGAGGAGCCATGCACTGTATCTATGGACACCTAGCAGATCACCTGATGTCCTCCCACTTACCATAATGCTCATAAAGACTGTTGCTGCAGATAACCCTGCCCCTGCGAATCTCAGGGATGGGCACACAAATGCGCCATTTTGCATTGCAGCTTACACACACACACACACACACACACACACACACACACACACACACACACACACACACACACACACACACCAAGATGCACATGTATTTTTGAGCCACATGAACATTACTGTCACTATTAGAGTACTTAAATCCTGACAAAGTGGACCTCCTTCAATTCCAGCTGGTTCAAGTGAACTGATCTCACCCCCCGTGCTCTTCTAGTACCACACTACTCCCCAGCCAGTGGCAGAAGAGTCCTTGGTGACAGCAAACTAGCCCAAGAAAGAAAAAAAAAGACTTAGACTTAGATTCAGTACCATTTACTGTGAAAATTACATATTGGCTAAAATTTGGATGAACTTTGAATGATGCCAGTTTTACAGGCTCAAGTTCACCAAAATTGGACAGGTTAAGATTAGAAAAACGTAGCCTGATCTGGTGAATCTTGATTTCTGCTGAGATACACAGATGGTAGGGTCAGAACTTGGCTCCAACAGCATGAATCCATGGACCCAACCTGCCTTGTGTCAACAATCCAGGCTGGTGGAGGTGGTGTAATCCTGTGGGGAATGTTTTCTTGGCACACTTTGGGCCCATTAATACCAATCAATTATTATTTGAATGCCACAGACTATTTGAGTATTGTTGCTGACCATGTGCATCTCTTCATAGCCACAATTTACCATCATCTAATGGCTACTTCCAGCATGATAATACACCATGTCACAAAGCAAAAGTCATCTAAAACTGGCTTTATGTATGAGTTCAGTGTTCTTTAATGGCCTTCCCAGTCACCAGATCTGAATCACACCTTTGTAATGTGGTAGAATGAGAGATTCGTAGCATGAAAGTGCACCTGAAAAATCTGCAGGAATTGCACGATGCAATTATGTCAACATGGACCAGAATCTCAAAGGAATGTTTCCAACATCTTGTGGAATCTATATCCCATCTAGCCAACCAGTATGCTGGGGATTATGTGCTGCCAGCCTTATTGACCCACTTCCTGTTCAGTTAGCTAACTACTAATACTAGGGCTGGTGTCGAGTATTGGATTATGGTCAGAGTCTCTCTGTTTTATATGAGAACTGTTAAAGTGTGCCCATTCTTTGTTAGCCTCACTGAGAGGGTTTATGGTTATTTAGCACAAAAGTCTTTTTGCACAAATCTAGTCTTTTAGCACAAACCCACAGTCTTTTAGCACAAGTTCTAAAGTCTCTTAGCACAACTCTAAGTTCTTTAGCACAAGATCCAAGAACACTTAATCTTTATTATTAATACTTACTGATCATGTTTAAAGATGTTTGATGGATTTTTTAATGAAAGTTGCTGAGATTCCGATTGAAAACAAGCAACTGATTTTCCCCACTCCGCCATCTTGAAACCACCATATTTGATGTAGCCCATATGTTATATTATAATTTCCATTCGTTCTAGGATACTTTAGTAGAAGTTTCTTTTGTTTGTTTACATATTGTAACTGTTGGTTACTAAGGAGACATGATTCTCATTTTTCTCATTGAAATTGGTCTTTTTCGGTTAAAGACTTTGTAGCTTTATTAGTCAAATACATATGAAAACAGTCATATGTGATATCAAATGGACTTTTAATAATTTGAGTAAGTTTTTAGGAATAGATTCTGCTCTTAGTCAGCAAAACACATGTTGTCAAGCAGGGCAAGAGACATAATCCCTCGGTTAATTAATTCGGCAAACGCGTAATTATTGACAGTTAGTTGGATTTGTGATATGATCAGAAGTGACTGACGTTATCTATGAAGGTGCCCATAATTCAAGGTTTGTTATGACTTAACTACAAATATCAAAAAAGAAAGAAAGAAAGAAAGAAAGAAAGAAAGAAAGAAAGAAAGAAAGAAAGAAAGAAAGAAATTCTGGCTTCCAGTCCCTAAACAATCATAATAATCCCCTTCCTATATCAAGATGAGTATTTATTATTATTATTATTATTGTGACCATAATCCAGAGTTGTACAAAAGAACATAGAGTTGTGCTAAGAGAGTTTAGAACTTGTGCTAAAAGACTTTGGATTTAGATTTGTGCTAAAAGACTTGTGCGAAAAGAATTTTGTGCTAAATAACCGGATACCACTGAGGTCAACTCATCAACCAGGGCACATTCCCAAAATATATACTATTCTTCAGGGACCTTTAGACAGCAGCAAATTCCCAACTACACAAAAGGTGTATGTGGTAGAAATGGCAGCATATCACAGCACATGGTTTATATTATACTTATTTATACTTGACAACTTTTATACAAGAAAAGGCACCTCGAGCCACTACAGTTCCCTGCTACAAGCCGAGAGTGGTACCTCTCATTATTGCCTGAAGGCCCCTCTAAGAAGGTTATGTCACTTGCTGGTCTGAAACGAGTGTTTCTGAGTGAATTTCACCGCTGTTCTCTTAATGGAATATTTACCAGTTATATCTACATAAAAATTAATTCAGTACATCAGTGATTTCCTGGAAATGCAAGATCATCCCAGATGCATATACAACAAAAGTCCATGAGGTGAATTAAAAGACCAATAAATCACAGCACCAGACCAGTGTAGGGTATATTTGAAGCCCATTAGGTCCACTTGAGGGTCACTGTTGAACCATTAGGATCATTTATATTGGCATATTAACCTATAAGAAAATATTATATCAGGTGAAATTTACATATTGCGGCTCTCCTGGAAAGCATGTGAGCATGCTTTATAAGTTTATAAGTTCCTGTTTGGGAACTTATAAATTTATGTAACATGAAACAAGGGCTTTCTTAGGACAATAAACACAAGTGATTTCAAAAACTTTCAGGACTGTTACACACACACACACACACGCACACACACACACACACACACACACACCTGCTGCCAAAATTGTCTTTTGTAATTAACCTGTGGACACTGAGTAGTCAGTCACACACTGCGCTGTGTGGTGAAAAGAAGCAGTGCCAAGCCAGGCCCATGAGAGCCGTTGCTGCTCGTGTCTGCGGCTGCTATGAACCCATTTCCATGTGGGCACTAAGAGAAACCGACTCCATCTTTATGTGGTCAGCTTGGGCAGCATGCGGGTCGCTCTCTGGCTCTGGTCCTGCTCCGGCCTGGAGTTACGACCCAGGCTGGCCTTGAGAGCAGGCGCCAGGGGCGATGGCCCAGTGTGGTGACTACGGGCAACCACACTGCACAGACAATCAGGGGCCGCTGGACACTCTTCCCCGACTAAAGAGATTGTGCTACATGGGTTGGGCACATATCTGGGCAGACAGAACTCGCCTTCATTGCTTATTTAAGTCCTCTTTCATGCTCTTACATACATTCTTGTCATTTTTTTTATTCTGACTGCATTTTATGCATTTCTTTTAATATTTAGGATGTTTTTGAATGTGCATTTTTGGCATGTCAGTCTTTTGCTATTGCTATACATATCATACGTATTAGAATTACATGTCAATTTATCAGTGTTTTATTTCTAATTTTGTTAGAAATATTTTTTCTACACTCTTGTTCCACAACCCTGTTTGTTTCCAGCTCTCTCTAGTTCTTTTTTAATCCAGCAGTAATTCATAGGGATTATATTGTTTATGTGGGGGTGGAGGTTCTTGGATGAGCCTTTTGTATGATTGCCCACCTCTGCAATAGCGTATAGCTGGAAAAGTCAGTCTGGAGATCAGAGAGGCTGACGAATTAAAGGGAGGACCACTAAGCAGACACAACAGACCTCAGGTCAGTCTTTTCCAAGGCAGTCTGGGCCTGGGCTTTATGGCTTCAGAATTGGAACTGAACAGAGGTCAGAGAATCAGGTTAAAGTTTAGCGTGGGTCAGTTTGGTTTTTTGAGGCGTTCCAGTTCTGGACACAAAGTGTCACCCATCCCACTTTCTCTCCTAACATACACATGCAACACGCCTTCTCAACACACTCATAAAAACAGAACCCAGAAAGCTTTCCTATACTTAGGGTGGTAATTACTGGTACTATTTTACAGGGTTATATATTTTGATTAGTCTATAATTTTGTTTCCTGTCATGTCTGTGTGGCTGTGAAAAGGACACGAGACATCAATGGAATACAACGGCACCAGGATGGTTTCACCTAAAGGTTACTTGTGTGAGGAGTGCACAGTGGATGAGCGCTAAATCTCAGGTTGAAATCTCAGCTGTGCTGAATGGAGTTCACTGGATGGTCATCTTCAGGAATGCAGTTCACAATTATGATTGAGAAGCTACATCCTTGCTTTTCTTACATTTGTCTTACATCATGGAGAGTGAAACAGACATGACTTCACACTCACAAACCGGTGGTTCTAACCTGACACATATGTGAAACATTCTGTACTGAAACTTTATCATCAGAGAAATCAGCGTGAAAAGAAATTAAGAGAGAATTGTGTACATCCTTTTGAGGACCACTAGTCCAGGGGCACTAACACCTTTGTGGGTCCAGGCTTACTCTTATAACACACCTTTCACATCAATGGCATTAATTACTGAATAATTTATAGCAATTAACATCTAATGTGCTTTAGGATGAATAATTGAACAACGTATTATACAATGGACTTTGTGGCCCACGAGCCCTAAACACCTACTCTTGTACAAAAATCACTTCTTAAAGGTTCTGTAGAAAGATAAGGGTTCGTTACTTCCTAAATGGTTTTTATTTGGAATTATTTCGGATAGGGAAACATCCTGCTGTAGGATCTTACACAGAACCTACAAGGGCCCCCTGAGAGGGACAAAGCAGAGAATTTTAACGGTTCTATATTTAAGGGGGGGGGGGGGGGGGGGGGGTCTGTATGAATATCTTTATTATCATTAAGGAATGGAAAAAGTAACCTTCTGACAACATTTTCCCCTCAATCAGTAATTAGGCTGGAGGTTTGAATGGTGACCGAATAAAGTAAAACACACACACACACACACTGTTTATGCTCTATCAGTGGTGTGTGTCTGTCAGGGCCAAACGTTTTCCTGTGTACAGCACAGTACTGTTGATAGATCCTTCACAGCACAACACCTCAGGGTCTGCCAATCAAAACATACACATACTCAAGCCAGAGCACATATTCAGAGCTCAGCACTAACGCAACTCACACTGAAAAAAAAAAGTTTAAATAAGTCAGAGCATAACTTAAATAGAAAAATTTAGCACAATTCAGATTTTGCATTGTATTCAATATAAAACCTAAAAACACAACAGCATACACTCAGAAACACACTGGGAAATGTAGACCAGCCATATTTCTGATACTCCAATACTAAATGGTAGATAAATCCCAACAGCATCAAAGGCTCCAGACTTGTTACTAAGCCTCTTGCTCCCTCTAGGGGTCTAGAACCAAATCTCATCTCATCTCATCTCATCATCTCTAGCCGCCTTATCCTTCTACAGGGTCGCAGGCAAGCTGGAGCCTATCCCAGCTGACTACGGGCGAAAGGCGGGGTACACCCTGGACAAGTCGCCAGGTCATCACAGGGCTGACACATAGACACAGACAACCATTCACACTCACATTCACACCTACGGTCAATTTAGAGTCACCAGTTAACCTAACCTGCATGTCTTTGGACTGTGGGGGAAACCGGAGCACCCGGAGGAAACCCACGCGGACACGGGGAGAACATGCAAACTCCACACAGAAAGGCCCTCGCCGGCCCCGGGGCTCGAACCCAGGACCTTCTTGCTGTGAGGCGACAGCGCTAACCACTACACCACCGTGCCGCCCAGAACCAAATCCCAACTCCCAACAACTCTCTGCTGGAGCACAATATTTGCTTCTCAAATTTAAGATAACCTCAAAAAGAGCCTCGACTATGTATAGTGTTTAGAGAGTGGTGCACTCTGTTTAGTACACAGAATATAACAGTCCTTCTCCACCCAACAGCCCAGCACAAAACCACGCTTCACCTCACACAAATAACTCCCATTGTTCTGGGTCAGGTGTGTATAAACCAGACTGTATGAAGTGGACAAGTGTATTGTTCAAATTGTGTTTGCTTTGTGGAAAGGGTTTGCTTTGACCAGAAGGCACTGAACAGGATCGAGTTTCTATACAGGCATGCCCACATAGAGAAGTGTACTTTCTCAGTTGTGTGCTCTAGAACTGTAATTGTATACATACGAATTTAAATATGTTGTCTACAGCCATAAGTATTTAATAACACTGACACAAATTAGTTCCATTTATGACGACACTGCAACAGAACGTGCCAATTTTTTGCTCGCTTTTGGTTAAGCTTGGTGTTGTTGGTCCACTCCCTTACTGTCACTCTGACTCAAATCAGGTTTGGTTTATTAGTATGACATTAGTTCCAGTGAAGTGAGATCACCTTTAATCAGTATAATTCACTCTCAATAACAGGCATGGGTAGCACATATGTACTAATAATCTTTACCAGGTAAAGTAATATAATGATCATAAGTGAGGGCATTATAGACTGTAGGTTTGTGAAAGTAGTACCACCATTTGTTACGTTATATTGTACAATACTATTTTAAATTATTCTGTCCACTTTCACTGGATATGAGCAATCGTGCGCTCTGATTGGCTACTCTACTACTAGACTATCAGCTCATATACTGTGAGTAGAGAAAACAAAATGGCGGAGCGTGTTGCTGAACCAACCCAGGACGAAATAAAAACTCTACTTGAAAACAAAACCCCCCAAAAATACAAAAAAAGCAACAAAATATGGAATAAAAGTATTTGATGGTAAGAACATATCTTGTTTTATTTTTCAAGAATTATTATTATCGCATTTTTCACAAATTGCTCCTGTCATTTCACCGGTTTGTTTACATTCTTAGCGGAAATGTTTTTGTTGAACGTTTTGTATAAACTTTTTATTTAACGAATTTGCAAAAAATAAAAATAAAATGTTCTGTTTCTCAAAATCCAGTGAATGTGGATAGAATAAAACAGTTATTCCACTCAGTCTCGTCATATATGGCTCGTCAGCTCATATATGACTTGATTTCATGGAATAATTGTTAAATGTAGTATGTGGTTTGATGTGTATACTGGATGTGCAATTAATATTTTATGAAATTTGGGTTTATTATCTTGATGGATTATCTTATTATTTAACTCTAAATAATAACTCTGTAATTGCATGATACACTGCTCAAGCTTATAGCCTGTATCTGTATCTGTTTAGTGCTCCATTTATTCATATCTGTATTTGTACTTAAACTAAACGTGGGTATCTGGGTTTTAGTTTGATTGGTTTTAGGTTGTTGTTTAGGTTTTTGTTATTATTAGCTCATCCGTTCGACAGGCAATGAGCTTATGCCAGCACGTGTTGTCCGTCGTCCGTCCGTCATCCGACATCTGTCGTCCACATTTCACACAAATCACTTCTTTTCCCTCAGTTCTTCACCGATTTTGATTTTTTTTTTTCTGGTATGAAGGTTGGGGTACATAGGGTGCATATAACTTCTCCCCAGATTTGCTTCATTACAATTATTAATGAAGTTATGAACTAATTAAGCCTTAATGAGCAACTCAACAAAAATCGCTTCTTCTTGGTCAATTCCTCGCCATTTTTTTATTCTTTCCAGCAAATAGGTCGGTATTCCTAGGGTGTATATAGCTTGTATATAGTGTATATAGTTTGCAACATTTATTGCACAAGGTGGCCCATTTTAGATCGTTCCTTCTGGACTAGACAGGGCCGGAGTGAGCGACAGCGTCATTGATGGTCTCGTTATTTTAACCCTAAAACTATGTCCCTAGAAAACACAGGAAAACTCAAATGTAGAAATACAAATGTATATATAAATTTTTTCTTTTCTTTTCTTCCTTTCTACTGTTTTCTGTATAGTTGGCTATGTGTGTTATGTTTGTTTTTTAACATGGGCTCTTATTTTGTATCTCTTGAGTGGTAGGGACCAAGTCACGTGACTGTTCTTACCCTTTTCTTTAGCTGTAAATGTGCTCACCTGTGGCCCTGATGAGGAGTTTGTAGTGGAAATGCACAGGCATGTAGCCAGTATCTAATAAAGACTTTTATACTTATTGCAGGAGTGCCTCAGGTTTTTCCCTCTTCTTTTTCAGAGATCCATAAAAGCCCAATCTGATGGGCTCCTACATTTTCATGACAATTTTTAGAATTTTTAGAACTGACCTAGAGAAACATTCCCTTTCTTCTTCTTTTCAAATGTAGACGTGTCAGCGTTCTCAGTAATTTCTGTGAATTTTTCTCACCTCGTCACTGCAGTTCAGAACTGGGATATGTTCTGGAATTTTTTTTTTTACTCCCACCCACAAAGGTGTCTTTGTTTGTACCTGCCCACGATATTTTCAAACAAATGTATTTGGTTATATTTGCCAAAATGCAGTATAATCAGTTAATAACATAATTTAAATCACTGCGACCCTGACCAGGCAATTGTTTAGGGCTGACATATATTCAGGTTAATAAATACCATATGGTCTTTATTTCCGCTTCATATCTGAAAGTAAAAACCTCCTGCTTATGCAACTTTTTTGTTTTTATCCTACTCATATCTGTAATTCTATCCATATAGAACACATTATCTGTACAATCTGAATTTCTATTTGTATTTGGTTACATCCCTTCTCTGAAAGTATCTCAGTAAGCTAAGAATCTGAGTTATCCCTGTGCAGCCTTTTGAGAAAGCATCACTGTGATTTCATATACAGTATCCCTGCAGTGATGGGTTGTATGTTTGTTCTATAACACAGTATTATTAATTTTGTATTTTGTTCATTTTAATTGTATCTCATGGGGCGGCACGGTGGTGTAGTGGTTAGCGCTGTCGCCTCACAGCAAGAAGGTCCCGGGTTCGAGCCCAGTGGCCGGCGAGGGAATTTCTGTGTGGAGTTTGCATGTTCTCCCCGTGTCTGCATGGGTTTCCTCCGGGTGCGGCTAATTGGTGGCTCTAAATTGACCGTAGGTGTGAATGTGAGTGTGAATGGTTGCCTGTGTCTAAGTGTCAGCCCTGTGATGACCTGGTGACTTGTCCAGGGTGTACCCCACCTCTCGTCCATAGTCAGCTGGGATAGGCTCCAGCTTGCCTGCGACCCTGTAGGACAGGATAAGCAGCTACAGATAATGGATGGATGGATGGATGGATCTCATTACATTTGGAATGACAGCTGTTATTTTACTGGTAAAATGCTGGATAATTACTCAATGTGGAAAAACAACCATGCACAGTGGCTGGTGGTAATTTTAAGCTCTGTTTGTATGGCCTTCCAAGTTGGGCCAGTGAGCACATGACAACAAAGTGGTCGAGCAAATGAAATGCAAAGGAGTGAAAATGTGGGTTGTACTGAATGGGTAAAGTCTTGTTGAAGCACCACTATGCATTGTAGGTAAAGGGTTAAGTCTATGGGACTGTGCTGCACTGACTGTGGCAGCATGGCATGTTCTCCATGACAAACATCAGACCAGGAGTAGGAGCCTTATCTGCAGCTTTATCTGTGTGATCAGCATCAGGGAGTGAGGTAGAAGAAAGGAGGGAAGGAGGGAGGGAGGGATGGAACGAATGACACATACCCTGCTCGGTTGTCTAACACAGAGTTCTGTTACCAATGAGAGGAAACACGGCATGGCAAGTTTAAAAGTTTATGTGTGTGAGAGACAGGGGGAGGCACATGGACAGAGAAAGAGAAATTTTACCAAGTGGTAACATTACTTTCTGTCTAGTTCTATTAGAGTCCATGTCTGTGTTCAGCCATCGTCTTGCTTCTAAGTGGCTGAATGAAGAAATGTGTGTGTGTGTGTGTGTGTGTGTGTGTGTGTGTGTGTGTGTGTGTGTGTGTGTGTGTGTGTGTGTGTGTGTGTCATATATATTTGACAGGCTTGACCTTGTGGAGACATTTGGCTGGTTGCCAGGAGTGAAAGTACTTTTGTACAAAAAAAAAGCAGTTTTTATTTAAAAAGAACCAAAAGTTTTCCTATTGTTTACTGAGGTTACGGTTCGGGTTAGATTTAGTCATGTAAACAGTATTAATGAACCCCATTAATAATTAATAAACAGAGAACAGAAATGAGAATAAATAAGTGAGACAGTAAGCAGCAAAATACAGAGAAGTGAAAAGACGGAGGAAGGAAATAAAATCAGCTACATAAAAAATAATGAAAGAAGTGAAAACAAAAAAAGATGAAAGGTCGAAGGATGGATGCAAGGAGCAAAGAGGGAGAGACAATGAAGGAGGGAGGAAGAGACGCATATGTTATTTATTTCTCTGGTAAACAGAATTCGAGGCAGACATAATCAATATGAAACTCCAGATTGTAAATAGGCTGTTCTAATAGCCTAAACACAGAGCACTATGGTTACACCGGCCCATCAGCACTGGTTAGTTTCCCCAGAGAGCGGCAGAGCCCGACCGGGCCGCCGAGCCTTATTTACCAATAAAGAGGCTTGATGATAAGATAAACACATCGGAGACAGAGCTGGCTGGGGGGAGGGAGAGAGCCAACGAGGGAGGAGAAAAGAGGGCACGGCTTTCATCCACCATTTAGTGCTACAAGAGTGAACCGTGAGGAAGGAGGCTAGTGTCAAAATGTATCAGAGTGATGCTGCACTGTGACCTGCCGACCCCATGCAACCCCACACACACACACACACACACACACACACACACACACACACACACACACACACACACACAGTTGCAGATTGGATAGCAAGGCCCCTGACGAAGTTGAATGTTTATGATGGTGACTGTGGTTTCATGGCAAGACCCAGAGTCTGACTCTGTTGGTGGTCCTATAGAGTTTGCAGCATGAAACATATCTCCGCATGACGACCAGTTCACAAACATCCCCCATCAAAAAGAGAACAGAAAATCCTGCAGAGAAAAATGTGGAGCAGAAATTGCACTATGCACTACCTGACCTGGAGTTTAAGAATTTGCATTACAACAACATAAAAGTGGTGCTGTTGTGGGGTGTGACACAAGCAGGCAACTGAGCAACAGAGAGCAAAACAAAGAAAAAGAAAGATGCGAGGAATGAAGGGGAGGAGGTCAGAGGGACGGTGGTCAGGACCAACCCGCTCATCTCTGCTCTCCTCTTTGCATGGACTGCGGACTGCAACCATTAATTGCTGGTGTTGTGTTTGTTCAAGCCAGCGCTTATTTTGTCAAAGGAATGCAGGGCTAGGCAGCGAGAGAGAGGGAAAGAGAGAGAGATGGTGGAGAAGAGTAATAACAGGGCAGAGAGGAACCAGTGTTTACCAAGCCGACCACGCAGGCCAGCGCTTCTCATCCCCAGACGCCCCGTCTCCCCCTGACCAGAGCATGTGGGGTCACACTGTAGACACCAGAGTGTGTGGCAATCAGTTGGCCTGAGAGGCTTAAGGGGATTTACGCAGCATTGCCCACCAGTCCAAATTTATGTTTCAAATTTATATTTCATCTCACTGTGTCTGTATATGTCCTTTGTCACGCTACTGTCAACGTGTCACTTGATAGGCCGCCTTTAAGTCCAAAGTACAAAGGGATCCCCAACCATCCATCATGTGCAAGCCACAATGCATGCAGGGGAAACTGCTTATTCTTCACTTTGTTCATACTTTGCATGAAGAGCATTTGTTTCCGTCGGCCCGTTACATTCTTTTTCTTATCTTTCTCCTCATTCTCAGTCTTGCTATTACTTTTCTATTGGTTTTCTTCAGCCATTGTGTTTTCTCTGCAACTCTCTCTCTCTCTCTCCCTCTCTCTTTAGTAGAGACATGGATCTAAAGACTCTGCAAGGAATAAATGATCTGAGCAATTCCCCGCAGTCGCAAAACAGCAGGAGGCGAATGTCACTCACTTTTTGTGTCCGCATCTCTATCTGTTTGCAACTGCAGCTCTTACTGGAATAAGATGCAACTTATAATTTAAGAGTCTTTAAAGCTGTCAGCTTTCAGAAAGTGACATGTTTAATGGCGCACACACACCCCGTCAGTGCATAGAGTCTTCAATAACATGTAAAGGACAGACTTCTAAAATGTCATTCATGTCATTGTCAAGTCAGTTTATTTGTATAGCACTTTTAACAATAGACATTGCCGCAAAGCAGCTTGACAGAAAAATAAAGAGTTTGAAAATATGAAGTAATAAATTTATCCCTAATAAGCAAGACTGAGGTGACAGCAGCAAGGAAAAACTCCATTAGACAACACGAAGAAGAAACCTTGAGAGGAACCAAACTCAAAAGGGAACCCATCCTCATTTGAGTGATAACAGATAGCGTGATTATAAATAACTTGCTTCTATAACTGTGTCCTATATAGTCACAAAGTTTAATGTGTAACCAGGAAATTCATTAAAGTTTTAACATGAAGTCTGTTTTGTTGAAGTTATCAGCTGTTCATTGATGGAGACTCGAGTGCAAAACTGTTCATGTCAAATGAAGTCCTAAAGTTATCATTGCAATTGTTGTCCTAATCCATTGTAGTAAAACTGTAAGCGTTCAGAGCCATCTTCAAAGTGTATCTTTCGACTGTCCACATGGGGCCGTCCACAGCAGTGTTTCTCAACCACTGGGCCGCGGCCCATTAGTGGGCCACAAAGCACCATCTAGTGGGCCGTGATTTTTTTTCAAGTTGAAGCTAATTTTTACTCGCAGTAGGGTATAATTGCTGGGTTGCATCCAACGTCACATTCGCCTCATTAAGCTACGGTCACGCTACAGCTCATGATGCTTTGCGATGGGTTATCGATGAAAATGAGGTATTTTGGTGGCAATGCATGGTGATATACACGTGAGCTAAAAGTTGTGGTCACACAGCACACGGATACTTGACTGTCACGTCTTTGTGCGCTTGAGCCTGCCGCAGCTTGAGCAGCTGTGTTTGCTCACGGAGCACATTGTGCGCGTTCTTGGGACCCAGTCATTATGGGAAACACCTGATCCTGATTTGAGTGCAATCAGCATGCATAGATACGGACCCTGTTTTCACTGAGGCTTTGCGAAGCATTATCACTGTCATGTTCGTTTCTAGCCATGTTTATAACACTGTTTAAATACTCTGCTTGATGATTCTGCTTTCTGTTTTGCTTTCATTTTTGTAAATATCACGCCTGCTAATAAAAACTCTTCCTGCATTTAGATCCATCTACCACCGTCTATCTTGTCGTGTCCTGATCCCCGGATCTTTAACCCAGTCACATATAAAAAGTTGTACTCCTCCACGCTCTTCCAGATTTTTATCTGTTTGTTAGTGTAGAACGATGTCTGCAGCACCAGGTAGTTTGAGATGTCGGGGAACTGAACAGATGGATAATTTTCCAATTCATAGGAAGTCTTTCTTTGTTAGTGTGTAAGGATCTAATCCCATTGAGTGATTTCTATATCCACTTCTTTTGAGTGTACTTTTAAGTTTCAATAACTTGTTTTCTGTACACAAACATGGCAGTAAGTTCTTGTGTTAATGGACTAGACTCCACTTTTGGATCATTAATCCCTTTTGACTGAGAATGCCCTGCATGCAAGGGCGCGTTATCCTAATGGGCTTCATGGGCAGCTGCCCAGGGCCTCGGCCACTAGGGGGCCTCGGAGGTAGCGAGATCGGAAAATATGAAACTATATTTTCAGAAGTTTTGATCATATTGATAACATTTTTGATGCATTTCGCCACCCGTAAGGAAGCCCACCTTGTCCCGTTGCATAAATCACCCGTCATTGTCAATATGATCGCAGCCCACCATGTCTTCACACGCTACGCCAGCTTGAGTTCAATGATTTAATTAATGACTTCGCTTTCCAGAAAAGTAGGAAAGTGCCCTTGTAAGTTGACCCATGGCTGTCAAACTGAATGCGCAAAGCTGTGTGCCACTGCTGTTTGGGACATTACGTGTGTGAAAGGATGAAATGTTTCACATAGCCTAACATTTTGAGATTTATTTCTGAGAAGCAAGATATTTTTCTTTCTTTGTTATCGCTCTTTGTTTTCACAAGTTAAAAGTCGCCTGGATTCCAAAATGAAAACGAACGGTTACCAAATGAATGTTCTTGTTCTGAATACTAAAGAAACTGTTGTAGGCCTAGGTTATGTTCTTGACATGTTGTTCATTGACTCACTCATTCAAAGGCTTCTTGAGGCTAAACTTTAGTTAACCAGACTTGTTAACTGTGATGTCTGATGGATTTTTTCACCATGCAATTGCCTATTTCACCATTGCTTTTTCTCCATTAAATAGGTATTGATGGATATAAAGTTTTATCGTTCAATAGTATTTCTAATTGTGCCACTGTCATTATTTAAGTTTCTGTGTCTACAGGCACGTCTGAGGGGGTGAATTTGCTGAGCGTAGTTGACAACAGGCGGGGGTGGGGCCTCGGGGGGGGGTCTGCCCAGGGCCTTGGCAAGGGTTAACACGGCCCTGCCTGCATGCATGGTTTTACCGGTATATTGGCTTCTGGCACATCCATACAGTTTTAAATACAATACCTTCAATTAAAAACAGTTTGTTTTTATTGCATTTATTTAATTCCTGGGCTCCCATCTGTAACGGGGAGTGATGTTGCATTCCGTTAATACACTTTACAATCGATTATTAGATTCTAATAGAGTAGATGAGCTAAAATAATTGGGGATCTTTTTTAATGGGCCCCGACTCATTACAAGTACGAATAGGTGGGCCTTAAAGCAGAAAAGGTTGAGAACCCCTGCTCTACAGGAGCAATATGATGAGGCTCCAGCCAGACGTAGGGCATCAGGATGGATCAAGCAGGTTTGAAGAGCAGGAGAGGCCAGCATCACTGGTGTTTCAAGATTGACATGTAAGATTATGTTTCATATTGAAACTTATTAGCTTATATGTTTGTCAAAATGCCTAAAACAGTAATACTTTTGAATGATGGCAGTAAAGCAGAAAAGGTCAGTCTGTGGTCCATATAATATCATCTTTTTTTTTCCTTACAAAACAGACTAATTGAATGATATTAAGTCAGACATTTACCTTTATATCAAGAGGGTTACTGCAATGCTCTTTCACTTCCTACTTGCTCAAAGAAATGCCAAAGGCGTGCAGTAAGCCTTACCAATTAGCCAAGTGTATTCCTGCTTCACTTAAAACCCTCTGTGTTTAGAGTGAAAGGCACTGGCTTGCCTCTCACTTGTTGATTTACCCAAGGGACCCTCTGAAAAATCACACACACACACACACACACACACACACACACACACACACACAAACATTTCATATTTCCTTTATGTAAAGCATCCGTGCACACACACACAAACATAAGTACGGCAGTTATATTTGGGTGCTTCACATTGTCCAGACGGCACACTGTCAGAGAGTGAAATGAATGGCTGTTTATATTAGAGCTCTGGTTTAATGAATTAACCAGCTGCCTGGCCATGTCAAACCAGAGGTTCATAGAGAGCAGAAAGGCCCATGAACTCCCCCTCTGCTTCTCTTCCTCCCTGCACACAGTGGCACATGATGATTGCATCCTGGGGGAGCATGCAGGGCAAGATGCCCAATGCCCCTCCATGGATCCACAATCATTTAGGAGAGGGCATCTGGTAAAAGGCTCGCCTCCTCTCACTCCTCCACGCTCCATCTCTCCTCTCCTTTCCCACTCTGCTCGTCTCACTCTGCCTGTGTGGTTGCTTCCATTTTTCAGAAATTGGCATATGTTTAAACAAAATGGCAAAAATATGTATACAAGCATTGGGCTCCACTGAGTCTCAACACATGCTCTGCTTTTTAACCAACATTCTTTTTTCCCTCTCTTTTTTCTTTTGGTCCTTTTAAGTTGTTCTCTATTTTACCACCACCTACATACTGTTTGACCTTGACCTACATGACTGATTTCTGGTCCTCTAATGACTTTGTAGGCATATTTCATAAAAGTGCACTGGAATACTGACTGTACATGTGTTAAAATTATTTCATGTCACTGCAGACCTCCAACGACGGCCTTGGAGTGATGAGATCAGAACTCTACTCATCTTGTAGATGGAGAGAAATAAAAATGACAAGTCCTTTACTCTGACTGGAGTGCAACTTGGTGCGACTGGAGTGCAACTAGAGGAAAATCAGGTACCACCTTGCTGATAGTTAATCACTGGTCCCTATATATACAAAATGGTATTTTTTAATGGTTATGCAATTTATGTGAATTTAAGAGAAATGAGATTTCTTTTTTATAGACATAATTGTTTTTAGGTTGGCAATATTTTTAATGAATAGCCTCAGAAACTTTGGGACAGAAGGTGTAACATGTCCAAATAAATTACAATGGACATGCCTTTGTCATTTTTAAAATAGCATTTATCATTTCAATGCCTTTTTCCTCAATATACCATTAAGCAAAACTACTGCTCATGTTCTGTACAAACCGATGCCTCGCATGACGACTTACATGTTTTAGCTCTGTTGTTAGCACACCTTTGGGCTCCATACGCCGCTCCCACACTAAATGGCCAATAATAGCCAGTTATTATATTTAAATCTCTCTCTCTCTCTCTCTTCAGTCTCCTTTGTTTTCCTGTACAGTTTCTTACTCTCCCTCTGGCCTCATCCTCCTGCTTCTTCAGACTCCTGCAGGGTCCAGGTTCCTTTTAGGCTTTGTGTGGTCCAGGTCAGTGTGTGTGCGTGTGTTTGTGCATACGATGGTGATGTGGTGGTGGGGGATCGGAGTTGGGGGATGTAAGATTGCAGTAATTACCCAGTCATACCTGTTCATTAAGCTCACAGTTGGATTCTCACTCATAAACGGTTAGAAACCAATTAAAGCAACGTGGGCCATTAACAACTCCTGCCTGGCTGTCTGGTACTACAGTGATGGAGAGAGTGCAAGAAAGAAGGAAGGAAGATTCGTCATAATGAGCAAAGATAAATGGCAGAAAGACACAGTGTGCTAATGACAAGGTCCTCATCTTTAGCACAGTGTTGAAAGAGATTGGAGGAAGCAACCATGGTAGGTGAAGAGAAGAGAAGAGAAGAGAAGAGAAGAGAAGAGAAGAGAAGAGAAGAGAAGAGAAGAGAAGAGAAGAGAAGAGAAGAGAAGAGAAGAGAAGAGAAGAGAAGAAGAGACCTGAACTGAGGACAAATAAGTACAACACAGTAACACAGAACTCCAAAAAGCAATGTAGGGTCTAAATTAGGGGGTAAAAAAAAGGAATCCTGGCTAAATGGCTCATGAAATGGAGGATAATGAATCCCGCCATGTAAAAGCTGAAGTGTGTGAATTGGAGTGATTATGATACAATAGTTCTTGGTGTGAAGTCTGATTGCACAGGTATCCTCTCATCAGTAGGAGGTAACGTTCAGTCCACAGGGCCAGAGGAGGGGGCTAACTCTCAGCCACGTTGATACAGTGAGACAATTACACTCCCTCTCCCAAACAACTTTCTCCTTAACTCTACCCCACACTTAAACAATGGGCAATGATTTAAGATTGACATAAAGAACCACAGAGTCCTGCCTTCCTCATTTAGACTACTTCCTCATTTACAGACGACTTAGATGCCACCGCTGTGCTGTAAAGAGGTTGTCCCTCAGGCTCTCAATCAGTGATCAACTTTTAGACTTGAGATGAATTAGCGTAAGAGTAACTGGTTCTCCCTTTTGTATCACATACTTACTTAAATGTTAGTGAGCCCATGTGATTCATCAAGAAACTTGACCCTTGTTTCAGTCGAGGATGGTGTCTAATCTGCAATAATGATAGGACTTGAGAAATCCTGGGCCTAGATCTGGAGGAGAGGAATATTCTGACACTACAAAATGTTCAGGGTAGCTCACTTGACTCAGAGAGTGTAGGGATATATTAAGAATCTAAAATGAGTTCAAATAATAGCTTTTAAACAAACAAACAAAAAAAGATGTATTGGAAGATAAAGTGGAAGCGCAATGCTGCGACAAAAACTTTGCCTGACAAACTTTTCAATCATGGCACATCAGTCCTCCTGTGCCACTTTTAATAGAGCCCAGATAATGGCACTGGTAATTGGTCACAACACTCTTCTGCTTAGGAGGAAGCATGCCGTGCTATTGTCACCATCCCTTTTGTTGTGGTTAAAAAGAGGGGAAAATAAGATGCAATTTAGACACTTTTAAGAGGTGATCTTTTCTTGCTCTTTTTTCCCTTCCTCTCCTCCTCAATCATGGTAAAATTGCTGCTTGAGTAAGACTGTAATTAAACCCCAAAGTGGCTCTCTTCGGAGCCACACGGCAGGCTTAAATTAAAAAGGCCCTATTAAGGCGGAAGTGCACCATGCTAGCGCTGGTGGCTAAGCGTCTTCATAACGTAACGGCTTTTGGGAGGCTAACTAACCACAGAGGGGCGCCAGCTGCTAATGCTCGTCTGTTTTAGCACTAGCTGTGTTCAGCTACTGATTGCTCTCTTGCTGTTGATAACTAGGCCTACAAGCTGATAATGATGGATGTCACTTTTAACTTTCTGAGTGCCAAATAACTGCCTTGCTTAAGACATATCAATGGGGTTACCTACTTTTACATTCTTAGTATTAGCACAAGTACCTGAAGGTTTTTTTTTTTTTAACAGACTTTTAAACGTTTTCGAGCAGCTGCTTCTGATTTCTGTTTCAAGCATTTATTAGGCTGTCATTTAGTCTCTCAATTGAGATATTGATTTCAAACACATGTTCTCCTGAAGGTTTTAAAGCGACACTGGTTTTGTTTTTTGTTTTATTCGTTATTTCTGTGAAATTAAACAATTAAACATTTCAGCAACATAATAAAATTCTTAGCTTTTTTGTGAATTATGAATGAGTATTTGAGTAAATTAACATTTTAATATATTTAGTGCTACTTATCTATTATGTCTTAGTATGCTGGAATATTACTATCACTGAAACTAACAGGCCCAAATCTGTTTCAGCATGACAGTGCCCCTGTGCACAAAGCAAGGTCCATGAAGCCATGGTTTGACAAGACTGATGTGGAAGAACTTGAGTGACCTGCACAGAGCCCTGACCTCAACCTTAGAAGACATTTATCATTTGCTTTGGACTGTTTTTCTTTTTGGTTCAGATCAATTCAGCTGACTTGCTAGCACTTTACCTGAAATGTCTTGTTTATTTACACACATGGATCATGGAACTGTCCATTAACAAATAATAATAATAATATTATACTACTACTACTATATTTAGCTGTTGACAATTTTACATGTAGCTCCTTTACTTCTATATTGAATCCAGCTATCATGTAGTTTAGGAAGTAGAAATCCCTGAGATCCCTGAAAGTGGCTTGGCCCTGAGCAAAATCATAATGTAGATGAATGTGTGTTGACACACAGTAGCAGCAGCCAGATGTTGCCAACATTAGGAGCTGATGTCCTGTCATGTCACCTGTGTAGTTATCATAGTGTCCCATCTGCTTACATCTGCTCCATCAGTCCCTGTGAGACATACAACTTCTAACAAAATTGTGCGGGGGCAGGAGAGAGAGAGTTGCTTTTACATATACTACTCTATGTAGTGCATTAATTCTGAATATGTGATTTCCACATTGGAGCTATAATCCAAGTAATCCAACAAACAGAAATAGAATATCTTCAATTTATTTAAGTAATCCATTTATTCTGTGCAGACATTGTTTTTTCTCTATAAAACAATTAAATGTGTCTGATGAATGGATAATCTCAGCTGGTCTGAGTTTTGAGCAAATGTCTGTCTTTGCAGAATAATTCTATGATAATGTCTCCACCTAGAGGTCATTATGCTAATAACAACTTCCAGTCTCTGGTAGTTTAGATGCAATGAAGATGTATCCTGGGTTTGATGGAGGACCCCTTTGATGGAGGACCCATTTGCAAAGGCAGCATCACTTTGTGCACCAAACCCTTCCTACTCCGGGTCAGCTCGCTCCATCAGGAGTCAAGCTCCTTTTTAGTCACCATCACCACCAAGTATCGCATGATTCTTGGTTTTCCCAAGATGAGCCTCCATGAGCCCCAGATTTCCTGCCAAGACAAATAAATATACCAAGTGGTTTGAGCACTGTTGCCACCACTGTCTGCAGCTGCCGCATTTAACCATCACTTCCTTGACAGTGGAAAGTCCCAACCCAGCAACCATCACTGACATTCCTGTAGAATATTATAAATTCATGGAAGTGTTCAGCAAAACCAATGCCATGTGAGTGATCCTTATAATTGTACCTGAGATACAATCACACATAGAGGGCAGTGGCAGCTGGTAGTCTTTCAAACAGGGGAGGCTGGTCGGTTACGATATTTCCAGATTTTAAAAGAAAAAAACACATCAATTTTGCCCATACTCTTGCCTCTGATCTGGCTGATTGTTGGCAGTGTCACAAGCTGTGAAATAACAGGTTCTTTTGGCCCATTAGCCTACTGTCCAATATACATGATGGTGGTGTTGGGGGGAGGGGGGTATATTTTCACATTTTATATTTTAAAATTGTGGCATGTTGTTTAAAAATTGATCATTATTGAAAGCAGCTCTTTGTCAGGAACCTCAGGAGTAGAGCTGGGTGCCACACATTTCATTCAATGACACTTTCCCTATATTTTACTTATTTTGACTGAGAAATGTTTTATTGACAATTTTGATAACCCTTCACTTTTAATCCAGGTCTGTAGTGTGAAATGTTCTCGGCTGTGTTTTTGTTTAAAAACGTTTTCCAAATTGTAGCTGTGTTTAATTCATATCCAGAAAAATATATATTCCAATATAATATACTCAGCATAAACATTTTAAATAGATTCTATATTTTTGGTCCATCCATGACATATTACTAAAGTAGCCTATTTACTGTTGTTGATGTGGGTCACTTGCTGTTAGCCAATTCACTTTCTCGTACCAGGAGAGCTGAAAGGAACGAGTATTATTCCCTACCTTTTTCACCAAGTCAGTTTGAGGCATTGGTCTATCCTGCTCTTTAATTTTAATTTTTTCCTCGAAAGGAAGACTGGCAAATGGCTTCGCCAAAATTAAATCAGCAATGCCGTGCGCAGCTTTCTTGCTAGCTGACTAGCCCCCTCAAGTTCAAGTTCAGTCACTCAAATAAACGAAATTTCTGGAACTCAGATAGCAAACTTGACAACACTATATTTACACTTTATTTACAATGAAAATATATACAAACTAAAAAAGCTGGTAGAAACCATATTTAATGAATGAAATCGAAATGTAAGCTGATCTCTTACAATACAGCACTTGCGAATCCGCATGGGACTGAACTGATGTTGCCAGATACTGCTGACGTTATCCAGCCCAAAATATGTTCAAAACCCGCCAATATGCACTTAAAACCGCTCAATTGAGCGGGAAACCCCCAATCTGGCAACATTGTACCGCTGCCTGTCTATGGACCCTTTTCACGTGACGTCACGACAAACGCGGCCGCCATTTTGGACGTGTACTACCAGTAGTTTACCACAGCCAGCATTGAGGAACGGCAGCAAAGAAAGTTTTTACTTTCAGCAAGACTTCCATCATGCTACTATATTGTTGTGCACCTGGATGTAGTAACCATCAATAAACAAGGCAAGGTTTATCATTTTATCGGATCCCGACGGAGAAGATGGATAGCGGCCATTAACAGATTGGCAGCCTTCGGCATACCAACGCTTGTGTAGTGACCACTTTGTTGGAGGTAAGACGAATAAAATTAGCCAGAAAAGGCATTACATTGCTGTTAACATTCTGTGGCAGCGAGTGTGTAACCAAATAGGCTAAAATAACCCATTGTAACCTCTGTTCTTCTGTAGTAGCTATTGTTGACTAGCTAATGTCAACAAGTAGCTGGTATGTTACTGTAGCAATGTTTACGTTCAGTCATTTGGATGACTGTTAAAACCTTTCAGTCTCAAGTTTTTCCTTTACTGTATTTACTAGTTTACTGTAATTATGATCCGGCAGCTATTTACACCGGATCCAGTGTAAATAGCTGCCGGAGCCGACGTCCGAGGTTCCGGAGCGCGCTCCGGCTTGCTCTCCCTCAAATTAAGCAGTGCGCGCCAGCTTGCTCCCGGAGTGCTCCGGCTGAGGTTCCCCTTAAATTAAGCAGCGCGCGCCGGCTTGCTCCCGGAGTGCTCGGGCCGAGGTTCCCCTCAAATTAAGCAGCGCGCGCCGGCTTGCTCCCGGAGTGCTCCGGCCGAGGTTCCCCTCAAATTAAGCAGCGCGCGCCAGCTTGCTCCCGGAGTGCTCCGGCCGAGGTTCCGGAGCACACTCCGGCCGAGGTTGCCCTCAAATTAAGCGGCTTGCTCCAGAGCAAGTCGGAGCGCGCTCCGTAACCTCGGCCGGAACACTCCTGGAGCAAGCGGGAGCGCGCTCCGGAACCTCGGCCGGAGCACTCCTGGAGCAAGCCGGAGCGTGCTCCGGAACCTCGGACGTTGGCGTGTATGTGTATGGCGATGGGTTTTTAATGACATAGGTATACAGATCATGTGGGCCGAAGTCAGGTAAAGACGAGGGCTTTGTGTACTTCCGTACGTCAGTGAACAATCCTGGTGGAAGCAGGTAAACGTCGTTCTCTAAGCCTGCTAACCTCAATTTTTGCAAATACCTCTCCCTCTGCTCGCCCTGTAAATGCCCTACGTCGCTGGATAGTGAAGGTGTTTTCTGCATCTCGCTCCTTTTTCTTTTATGTTTTTTGTTTGTCGCCTTCCTCGCATTCAAACTGATTCGAGCCGAAGTCCACTACATGTCCAAAATGGCGGTCGCGTTTACGAAGGTCATGTGACTGAAAAGGGTCTATAGTTGAAACGAGCTGTCAATCAAAGAAAATATCCGGCCGCTTTCACCAATCACCAGTCTCCTCGCGGAAACTGCCATGTCCCTCCCATGTGAGGCTCGGAGTCCGTGGGCGGGCGTTTTCACAGTATTTGTCCAATAACCGTCTTGCATTTTGAGATTGAAAAGCGCAGAGCTCCCAAATGCCACTGAAGTCCACTGAGGCTGGGAGTCCGTGGGAGTAAGTGGGTGGGCGTTTTCGCAGTATTTGTCCAATAATCGTCTTGCATTTTGAGATTGAAAGTGCAGAGCTCCCAATGCCATTGAAGCCCACTGAGGCTGCGCTGCATCGCGCTGTCACGAGGGGGAAAAACTCACGCACACATTAAAGTTATAAGGGCATTTTTAGAGGAGGCTGAGCCTCCCTCGTTGTCTTAGAGCAATCGCCCGTGATAGAGGGGGTGGACAAAATAATCGAAGCACTAGCTGAAAAAGACTCTTATTTTGAAAGAACTAAGAGTTACAAACAGCTGCAAATATTACATTACGTTTTGACAGCATGCATCAGCTATGAAAGAGGTATGGAGAGTTAGCACTTTGATTTGTCCAATTTCAAAGCAACATGAGGCAACTACCAAAGTTCCAAAGAAGCCAAATTGTGAGTGCATGAACTGCAGCTATATCAATACAGAAATGCATTGCTGCCATGCAAGAAAAAATCCCCATTGGTGTCTCATTATTATGAGAAAAGCATCTTTTTATTGAGAGAAAAAGCACTTAATTAATCCAAGAAAATCAGTGTTGTCCAGTGTCTGACCCTTTCTAAGACCCCAACCTCCTTCAGTCAGGCTGAGAGAACCACTGCCGACCATAACACACTTACGGTGAGTCTATCACAGTTTCTGTCTCACCAAGCATTTACATTGACACATGAACATTCAGGATAGACCCTCAGATACTGTTTCTGTTCTCTCAGCCTTGATGGACTCTGGAGTTGCTGGTAATTTTATGGATCACAACACCATTAAGGAGCTCAATCTCCCGACACAAGCCCTACAGCACCCCTTCAATGGAGGACCCATTTGCAAAGGCAGCATCACTTTGTGCACCAAACCCTTCCTACTCCGGGTCAACCCGCTCCATCAGGAGTCAAGCTCCTTCTTAGTCACCATCACCACCAAGTATCCCATAATCCCAAGATGAGCCTCCATGAGCCCCAGATTTCCTGCCAAGACAAAGAAATATATCAAGTGGTTTGAGCACTGTTGCCACCACTGTCTGCAAGCGACCACATTTAGCTATGACAGTGGAGAGTCCCAACCCAGCAACCATCAGTCAGTGCGTTTACATACACATCCAAATCGAGCTACTGTCGGTAATCGAGCTAAGGGTCCCAGCAGGGGTGCCAGAGAAATCCAATCCTACATGCACACAAGGAAATCGAGCTATTGTGTGAGGTACATTGTGCTACACGCCCCATCGTGTTGGTACACTTCCGGTTGTCGTCATGAAGAAGAGCTATTCAAGAGTATAAACAAAGTTATCAGTTCCATGTTCGTTCATTCTCCTTGTTCCTCCTGACGACTTCTGCTGCTCGCTACTACTACTGTTGTCATGCTGACCGAGGCTGTTGTGTTTCCCGCTTGTGGTCTCGTCACTCGTCACTTCCGGAAGGGGCAGTGCTGAAGTAAGTAGCTTGACTACGTAGCTCAATAGGGTTTACATGCACTAAGTAGCTCGGCTACAATCGCATAATCTAGGTCGCATAGCTCGATTACGAGAAATCCAGTTCGGTTCGATTTCAGCCGAGCTAAGGTGTTTCCATGGCATTTAGAACTTCGATTTCAGTCGAGCTACGGCAGAAATTCGATTTTCTCTATGTGCATGTAAACGCACTGACTGACATTCCTAAAGAATATTATGAATTCAGCAAAACCAAAGCCAGCAGCCTACCACCCCACAGACCCTATGACTGAAGGGTCTCCTTCCAGCCATCCATTTTGGCCAAAAAAAAAAAAACAGGATACATCTTCAGAAAAAATGGAATGAAAACAAATATTTGCAATAACAGAACAAAAGCTCGCAGGTAAACAAGACACTCTGCCATCTTGCTACTTCCATTTACTTCAGCTGTGCAGTGTGAAACACCCTCCATTCATAATGTATTCTTGATTACAATGGTTCTGCTCCAAACTAGTGAAAATGGGCTGGTTCGTTAGCTTGCACCAAGGTTCAAGAACCTGTTCCCTGTTGGTCAGAAAAAGGGAAGAGTGAGCTCTTTGGGGGGGGTTCTGCATTTGCATCCATATCAGAGCAGAGATAGATGGTATAGTAAGAACATAATTGGAATGACCAAGTTGATTAAGTTGATTTTGTCCTTCCACAACATTTCCATTGGATTAAGGTCAGGACTTTGACTTGGCCATTCCAAAACATTAACTTTATTCTTCTTTAACCATTCTTTGGTAAAACGACTTGTGTGCTAAGGTCATTGTCTTGCTGCATGACCCACCTTCTCTTGAGATTCAGTTCATGGACAGATGTCCTGATATTTTCCTTTAGAATTCGCTAGTATAATTCAGAATTCATCGTTCCATCAATGATGGCAAGCCGTCCTGGCCCAGGTGCAGCAAAACAGGCCCAAACCATGATACTACCACCACCATGTTTCACAGATGGAATAAGGTTCTTATGCTGGAATGCAGTGTTTTCCTTTCTCCAAACATAACACTTCTCATTTAAACCAAAAAGTTCTATTTTGGTCTCATCTGTCCACAAAACATTTTTCCAATAGATAGTTTTCACTGACGTCACGGCATTCCGGGGAACGCCCTCCAGCCGCCATCTTGTGGGGCAAACAAAACGGACCACTGCCATTACCAGCTACGTTATCTCGGACGAATTTATGAAGTTATATAGTCAGTTTTCTAAAATAAAGATCAATGTTGGCAAAATTAAGCAAACAGAAGTATATAGATACATTGGATGACATCTCATGACAACGGTATGCAGCCAAACTGGCCTTGATTGGGGGAATTGACCCCTACAAAGTGGATAAAGATGCATTTTCAAGTGACTATGCAGGGCTGCCATCCATATCGTACCCTGATATTGTGAACTATTTCGTGAATAGTAAAAGTGCCTACACACTTGACGACCTCAAAGCATACAAGTCGCTGGAGTCATACAATTATTTTGTCTGTGGCTGGGTCCGTGAAGTCCACCATATAAAAACAAGTGACAGTCATGTCCTAATTACAGCCAAGGTATGTAAACATTGGAATTTTAGAGCTCTCAACACTGCATATAAATATATGTGTGTATATAATATCGAGTTGATTTAAGACAAATTTTACATCCATTAGTGGTATTACAGTACCATGTCAGTATAAACTTTGTAATATAATTAACTGGTATGTAGGCTTGTTACATTTTGTGTTTGTTATGATAAATATGACAATTTATAGGCCAGTAATAATCATATGTTTGCAGCCTTGTACCGAGCGATATTAAATGTACATTACAATGTAAACGTACACTCAGCGGTTCCAGTTAGGCATTCTCCAGAGATTGTTTACACGATGTTTTGGTTTCCAAAAACAAACTTAAACACAATTGATTGTTTACTTAAACAACTTACCACTTATAAAATGATCGGAGCAGACTTTGCTGTGTTTGGAAGGCTGATAATCCTTGTGGTTGATTCTCGCAAGCCATAGATTTCTCCTTTGTATGCTGAGTTTCTTTGTTTGCTCACCTTCGTGCTCCCGTACAGTGGGAATTCCATAAAAGCTCCGCTTGATGTCATCATCTGACCTATTACGACAGCCGTGAATACAATAGGTGCGCACCATTGCTAGCTTTAAATTGTCTGCTTGGGTTCTTTTGAAGACTTTGTACTCGCGCGTTACAATGTGTGCTCAGTGACCCGTACGGTAAGCTTGACCCACAAGATGGCCGCCACTAGGGAATTCCCGACTCTGTGATGTCATGTGAAAACTATGTATAGCCTGCTGGCTTGTCCACATGGTCTTTAGCAAACTGTAGACGAGCAGCAATGTTCTTTTTGGAGAGCAGTAGCTTTCTCCTTGCAACCCTGCCATGCACACCATTGTTGTGCAGTGTTCTCCTGATGGTGGACTCATAAACATTAGCCAATGTGAAAGAGGCCTTCAGTTGCTTAGAAGTTACGCTGGGGTCCTTTGTGACCTCGCTGACTATTACACGCCTTGCTCTTGGAGTGATCTTTGTTGGTCGACCACTCCTGGGGAGGGTAACACTGGTCTTGAATTTCCTCCATTTGTACACAATCTGTCTGACTGTGGATTGGTGGAGTCCAAACTCTTTAGAGATGGTTTTGTAACCTTTTCCAGCCTGATGAGCATCAACAACGCTTTTTCTGAGGTCCTCAGAAATCTCCTTTGTTCGTGCTATGATACACTTCCACAAACATGTGTTGTGAAGATCAGACTTTGATAGATCCCGGTTCTTTAAATAAAACAGGGTGCCCACTCACACCTGATTGTCATCCCATTGATTGAAAACACCTGACTCTAATTTCACCTTCAAATTCACTGCTAATCCTAGAGGTTCACATACTTTTGCCACTCACAGATATGTAATATTGGATCATTTTCCTCAATAAATAAATGACCAAGTATAATATTTTGTCTCATTTGTTTAACTAGGTTCTCTTTATTTACTTTTAGGACTTGTGTGAAAATCTGATGATGTTTTAGGTCGTATTTATGCAGAAATATAGAAAATTCTAAAGGGTTCACAAACTTTCAAGCACCACTGTAATTAAATAAATATACTGTAATAATGAGATGCTGATAGGGATATTTTTTTCTTGCATGGCAGCAATGCCCTTCTGTGCATAAGTCACATACCGTGAGTTGGTCTAGTGGTTAGCGTGTCTGCTTCTCGACTGGAAGATTATGAGTTCTACTTGCAGTCAGGTCATACCAAAGACCATCATCGCTGCAATACAGATTAGAGTAGGTAGTCAAAGTATCGTGGTTACCAGAGGACTAGCCCTCCACTGTAACCCTAGCTGTATAGGCGAGAGGCTGAGGGCTACTGAAACGGAGATCGGCGTCGCCTGATGTGGCATGGGAAGGACTTTGATTTGACATAAGTTGCATAAAATGGAAACTTGTTTAATGTTTCATGGCCAACAGTCCCAAAAATCATGACAGCATATGGTATTTGCAAAGACGTCACAAGTCAAGCCTCACTGAAGACAGACACACACTATAAAGGATAACTGCTAAGTGCTACAAAAGCCTGGACCTCTGAGTAATCGAGAAATTAATACCATCTGATGAGTCAACTTTTGCCGTGTTTCCTACATCTGGACAGAAGAAGACAAAGGATGCCTGTTGCCAGCTGTTAAGTATTGTGGGGGATCCATAATGCTCTGAGCAGCCATCTTGTTCCTCAATCATTAGGTCCACTGATTGCTTTACATGGTCATTTAACCACCAACACATAAAAGGTAATATTACAGGACCAGATGCGTGCTCTGGCACAAACACTCTTTCCTGATGATATTCCCATATTCCAGGATGATAGTTCTACAGTTACAAAATGAGAATAATATATACTGATAAATGTAATTAAAGAGTGGATTGATGAACACCAGAATGAAGACATGAAATTCTGGAGTGTAGACTATGACGTTGATATCAACCTCCACCACCCAAGATCTTCTAAACCAGTGTTTTTCAACCACTGAGCTGTGGCCCATTAGTGGGCCGTGAAGCACCATCTAGTGGGCCATGAATTTTTTTCAAGTTTGAAGCCAAATACTAAATAGTTTAGGATGTGGTAGTGTCCTAAATCCGGTCGCTGGTTTGCCATACACTTTTCAAGTGGAATAAATACATTTGTGGGTAAATTAAGAACAAGCCTATATTTTTGTCACATTCGTCCTCTGCATTTAACCCGCAAGCGCGCACACAGAGCATGTGCACACACACAGAGAGAGAGTGTACACATGCACGCACACACACAGAGCGAGCGCATGCACAGTAGGCAGAATAAATAAATCCATTTGTGGGTAAATTATATGGATCTGTGATGCCTGCTGGAAGAGAAGAGCAGGGAGAATTGAGAATCAAGCCACTGTGGTTTGTTTACACCTGATACTAAAATATAGCATTCTAGCAACCATCGCAAAGACACGTATAAAAATCCCAGAAATCCCTCTTTAACCAGGCAAAAATGATACAGGATTCATCTTGTCGTGTCCTGATCCCCAGATCTTTAACCCAGTCACATATAAAAAGTCGTACTCCTCAATGCTCTTCCAGGTTTTCATCTGTGTGTCCATGTAGAACAATGTCTGCAGCACCAGGTAATTTGAGATGTCAGGGAACTCAACGGATGGATAATTTTCCAACTCGTAACAAATAACTTTATTTAAACACGATAAGTTGATCAGCAGAGCTGTTAGGGTTTTGCTGGGATTCGAACCTGGTTCGCTGGTGTGATAATCCAGCAAACCCCCACTAGGCCACCAGGGGGATGTCTCAAGTGCAGAGGCGTGAGGCAGAAGTAGAAAAGTAGCAAAAACAGTTTATTTACACTATGTACAATCCAAGGGAAAAAAACAAAAAGAATAATCCAAAGCTCAGAAGATAAACAAAAATAAAATATCCCAAGGGTCAAAGTCCAAAATCCAAATAAGAAAAAAGGCAAAAACTCAAACGCTCAGAAGATCAAAAAGGTCAAAAACAAAATCCACAAAGTCCAAAAGAAAGAAGCAAAAACCAAGAATACAAAGACACAGGCAAGGTACATGGGACAGAGGGAACTAGCACTAACAGCATAACATAGGAAAAAGACTCCGTGACAAGGGAACAAACAGAGGGGTATTTATACACAAACTAATTAAGGACAGGGCGGGGCAGGAAACAGGCAATAAGACAAAAACAAAACACAGAACACAGTGGTGACCTCTAGAGGCCCAAAACAAACATGACCAGAAAAGGAAATAACAGTGGCCTCTAGAGGCCAAAACAGTCCCAGTCCTAACAAGAGCTGGTGGGGTCATGCATATACAGGTACAAATAATTACAAATACAAAATACTAAAAATATACACCATCTTTTTTTTTTTTAAACCTTTAAAAGCTTTAATCCCTTTTGAGTGAGAATGCCCTGCATGCATGGTTTGGCTTCTGGCACATCCATACAGTTTTAAATACAATACCTACAATTAAAAATTTTTTTTATTGTATTTGTTTAATTCCTGGGCTCCCATCTTGTAACAGGGAGCGATGTTCCACCCATCCATTATCCGTAACCGCTTATCCTGTGCAGGCTCATGGGTAAGCTGGAGCCTATCCCAGCTGACTACAGGCGAAAGGCGGGGTACACCCTGGACAAGTTGCCAGGTCATCACAGGGCCGACACAAACAACCATTCACACCTACGGTCAATTTAGAGTCACCAGTTAACCTAACCTGTACGTCTTTGGACTGTGGGGGAAACCAGAGCACCCGGAGGAAACCCACACAGACATGGGGAGAACATGCAAACTCCATACAGAAAAGCCCTCGCTGGCCGCGAACCCAGGACCTTTTTGCCGTGAGGCAACAGTGCTAACCGCTACACCACCGTGCCACCTAGGGAATGATGTTGCATCCCATTAATACACTTTACAATAGATTATTAGCTTCTAATAGAATAGATGAGCCAAAATAATTGGGGCCTTAAATATATGAATAAGTGAGCCTTAAAGTTGAAAAGGTTGAGAACCCCTGCTCTAAACCACAGACTATTGCAAGAAGGATTAAAGCTGATCTTGAGGAAAAGGGTAGCTCTGTTTCATTTATTTTATTTTTTCTAGTCCCCTCTGTATCAGTTGGATTCATTTCATGTCATTCTTTCTATACAGTTTAGAGCAATCTCTAGATCAGAAATGGTTATATACTGTCAATATCATTTACTCTGAAAGGACAAAAGAACAGAATAAGAAAGTAGTAGTTTGTTCGTTCTAACCTAAATTTATTAAATGTCAGTACATTTAACAGTCTTGCTCATTCCAAATCTGCTGTTTCAAGCTGATGTTTACTCAACATTGCCACCTAGTGGGTAAAATGGGAGCTCAATGTAATAAGGGACAACTCACAAAATTAAGGTAAGGATTTGGCTGACAGTAAATGAAGAAGTACAAAAATAACAGTGATCGTCAGTAAAAGATTTATTTAGTCTCTGCCACATCTGTATTATATTATATGTTAATCTTTAAGAATACAAAATGGCTTTTCAAAATAAAAGCAGTTGCTTTAAAGTTAATTTTCTTTAAAACACAATTATCACCTTTAATAAATACTCTTTTATACAATGACAACCAGGGAAGGAACTAAGGTGAAAGAAGGTTTGTTTGTAAAGGTCAGAGGAAAGGCAGATACAACAGAAGCAAGCCAAGTGCAGAGGACATCAGTTACACAGGAAAGCATTTTAAAACGTACTGGTCTACTGTTGCAGGTTCAGAGAGGTTGTTCAGGTAAATAAACAATGCAATACCAAAGCACCATCTGAAGTGTTCACCTTCAGGCTACTTAATACGGCAGGGCTTATCTGGCTAGTCGAGACTGATACAGTACATTTTCATCTAAATGTAAATAGACCACAAGCTAGAGAACACGCGAGAGATAACGCCTATAGGTGCACTGATAACATCTGTTGACTAGCATACTGCATACAAGTCCTTCACTGGTTGGACTACTGGGTTACTATTCTTTCATCCCACGCAGCAATGCTATCTATCTATTTTTAATATAATTTATTTCTCTACTTGTTTATTCATTCACTCATTAATTTCCATAACAAGTAGTACATCTCTAATGTCATAGACATGAACGTTGCTCTGTGGAACTAACCTACTGTGATCCTACACCGTAGGTCCCTCTGTCTACTATTCAGTGTCAAGGCAAAAAAAAAACAACAACATGAAACCGAATGCTAATACTAGCATTCATTATTCAGCCATGAGCCCAGCTACAGGTAAGCAGATCCTGTGCAGGATCCTTTCACAGTCCATTGGTAGATCATGCATATAGGTCATTAAAGAATGCCTCAGTGCTCTGCTCTAGGGACTGCATGTGTTACTTAGAGTTATTGGGTTTGGTGATAGTCGCACCAACACACACTAAATGTTAATTAAGAAGTGCTGAGTACAATTGCTGAAAATGATGCACACTTGTATGCACAAGCAGGGCTACACAAGTCCACCTGTCGACATTTCTCACCAGAAGGCCACTGCAATTAAAATCCCTTGTTCAGAAACACAAAGAGTCAGAAGGGTAAAAGGAGAGAGAAAACAAGAGAGGAAAAAGCTTTCATAATGTGTACCGTTGCTGATATTTACAAAGAAGGGGTAAAATTAGAAAGATAGATACAGATGGAATGGCTTGATTAGAAATACACACATTCACGCTAAGAAAACATTACGATACCTGTTAGTTCTCTGGATGATAAATCCAAAGCGGCTCTTCTCATTCGGATAAAACAGGAAACAAAAAAAAGAGAATTCTCAACCATTCTTAATTCCTTTGAAAGCAACAATTCTTTAGCAAAGTTCTTCACATTCACGACATTTTTTCCATAATAATCAACACACACACACACACACACACACTTACATACCTAGCTACAGATATCGGTGTATTCACACAAATACTGACTACTTATGCACATTATCTACTTGTCAACAATACAAAAAGAAAAATATGCATACATAGTCAAAAGTCACATATTGGCATTTCTATATTACTATGTTAAAGTAAATTGTAACAAGAAAACACAGTCCGTGTTCAGTGCTGCCTTTAAAGCAGTTGAGAAAATACTTTGGAAACGTCACTTCTCTGGATTACAACACTGTTAATAAGTGTGAAACAATGTAAGCCATAATATTAGCCATGAGGTTGGTTAATGCTCCAGTGTTCTTCAGTCATTTCAGTTTTTAACTGGTTATATGGTGCTTACTTTTAACTAGGTGAGCTGGTTAAAGCACATCTTTCCAACATTCACCATAAAAGGGCAGCCCTTTTCATGCTCTCTCCGAGGCCAGCAACCATTGGTGTTGGGTAGTTGGGTTGTAGATACAGTATAATACTCACATTGTGGTGCGAATACCATTGTTCGCTCTTGAAAGGGGCTTGATCACTGAGCTCTACGTAAAAATTTGGAGAGCTCATTGGCTCGTCAGAGTGAAGCCATCTGGCTGCCATCTTATGGAACGGCTACTGGAAGCTACACAAAACTGGACAAGTTATTTATGTAGTTGGTGAGACAAATGACAAGAAAAATGCCTGTGTGTGCAGCACTGAACTCTACAAACCGTCAAGTCAGAGGTTGTGGACGGACATTTCCCCTGTGAATACTGATAGTGTGTGATCATTTTTACACATGTACGCACAGTGCCATTTGCATGGAACCCCTTATGGCATTTTATGATGGTTTGCAAGACCGAAAGAAAAAAAAAACAACAGAAAATCTGTCTCATCGTCTTGTCTGTTTTTGTTGAAAATCTGACATTGATATCTGGGATGAACGCTATGACTGTGTCAGATTTTTAATGGAATCGTCCCAGACCAGATCGAAGCCAAAGTCTAGACATGTTTGATATTGAATGTGAGAGCTCAACGGCTCAAATTCAAAAAGAAAAACAAACTGAGTAAATTAGCGTCAGGAGCATAAATGAAAGAAGGATCGTAGCCTTTAGCAGAAATGGGAGTGAGGGATGCAAATTAAAAAAAGAGATGTTATTGTACGAGTTTGGTCTGTGGTTATTTTCATTTACCTCAGGCTAAGCACGAGTGACAATGTAGATCATCTATACATGTCACACCCACTTGCACAAATTGACAAAATGGATATGATTGTCTGTTTTAACGACATTATTTTAGTTTAAATTGAGTGCAAGTATACTGATCAGTACTCTTAAATCAGGGTTGGACATATTTCCCGGTCAATGGCTTATTTCCCGGATGACGTCCGATACATGATTTCCTGTACAAAGACAAACTGAAATAATCTCTGTAAAAATAATTATAGTAGTAAAAGAACCATTCAAAAAAATGATCAGAGAATGAACTGGAAAAGGAAAAAACAACAACAACAGTGAAGGGGAACAGTATAAAGACATAAGGAATGTAGGTAAAGTTGAGAAAATAAGAGGAGGTAATGAAAGAGGAAAAAAGTCAGGAGATACTTTTCTTGGAGCAAATTTGATCAGATATGATGGTTTAACACATAAGCCATGTGTGTGGTAATATGGCGGCCAGATGGCTTCACTCATCTCTACAGTGGTGAATAGGCTATAAGCCATCCAGATTTTTACGTAGAGCTCAGTGGGTTTGATCAGAGAGTTCAATTAATGCAAGTGAACAACATATACTGCAATTCATGTTCACTCCGTAAATGTGATGAGATAGGGAAAAAAAATACCTTCCCTTTAAGTGCGCGGAGATGTAATGTATGCATCACAAGCCGCAAAAGATTAGATCTATTCCAGTCATTGGATGTGCAGGAGATGATCTCTATATTCTGGATAAGAAAGGATGCATGCGCCTGTGCTAACCTCCAGTGATACCATTTATCACCTCTCAATCCAATTCAAATGGAAAAACTACAAGTACAGTGCTGAAGTGACAGCACTGTGTAATCAAGGAAGTGATTACTGACTTATGGCAGTATAAACAGGTCAAAGTGTAATGTGCCTTGCAAACCCAGGAGCTTTTAGAAGTTTTTACCTGCCAATATGAAAATAGTGGATTCTCTTGCCACAGAGCACAACCATTAACCAGTTTAAACGCTCCACTCAGTCGTATCGTCGATATGCTACACAGTAAAGCTCTCAGAAACCAAGAAGGTTTCGAGTCAAACATTTCCGGTCATCACAAACAAGAGCCTGCTCTGACATGCTTTTGAGGCATTTCCTTCTATTGTCCTTTGGTTCTATCACGCAGTACTTATATATTACCATGTCTATTGTTCGAATCACATCACCTGGCTACACTCTTCATCCCATACAAGAGGCTCCGATCTCTTATTTATTTATTGCACCATTTATCTATCCACATTCTCTGCAGATTCACCAACCCACTCCCAGGCCATGAGAACTCAGATGCGACCATTGCCATGGTTGCTGCCCCTTCTAGAGGTTAGGCTGTGTGGTGTGTACTGCAGTTCAGAAGTTAAGGTCAGTCCGGAGGCTTCGCAGGCCAACACCAGCTGCCGCAGAGCATCCAGGGTATCCATTTTAGCACTGCGCAGCAGATCGCACTGACCCTGGAATAGGGAGGGGGAGGTCTCATTTGTTTTGTAAGTGACAGACACTGAGACTCCTGAATACTGAAAGATTTCACCAAAAATAACAAGGAGAAAAAGTTACTCAAAGAATGAGAATGACACAGTGCTCAAAGCCTCAGTGGCATTTTATCTGATGAGATTAGGAGAATGAGTGAATGTAGGAAAAGAGAGGAGCAAGAACCTTCAGTACGGTGATGTTCCACGTGAAGCTCTCAACAGCTTTGATCAGCTTCCGCTCCTTCAGGTTCTCCTTCTCCCCCAGCTTAGCCAGATCCTCATGAAACACCATGCCTTAGACAGGAGTAAACAAGATCAACTGTGAGCTACTCCTCACTTACATATCCCCCCGTTCTCGCTTGTATCAGAATGTGAGCAATCGAAGGAATAGGACACTTATTATGAATGTTGACTTCAACAAATAATTAACCCTAAAACAAGTAAGTAAAGAGCAGTGTTCTCCCCAGGGATTTCAAATAGCATCCTGGTAAACTGTCATTTTGAAATAGCGTTTTGCTTCTTGAAATAGCATCAAAATCCACCCTACATGTTTCCTAAGTACATTCAGTCGGCAAACAGGAAGTCGATGTGCGACAGACCTGAAAACAGTATGCACGGTATAGAACCCCAAGCTGAAGCTCAGTACCAAATATCAAGCAGCTGTGATTTGTAGTTGCTGAGAAAAGTGTTACAAAAATTTTGTAAATCCACCCTATATGTTTCGTAAATACATTAAGTCGGCAAACAGGAAGTCAATGTGCGACAGACCTGAAAACGGTATACACGGTATAGAACCCCAAGCTGAAGCTCAGTACCAAATATCAAGCAGTTGTGATTTGTAGTTGCTGAGAAAAGTGTTACGAAAATGTTGTAAATCCACCCTATATGTTTCGTAAATACATTAAGTCGGTAAACAGGAAGTTGATGTGCAACAGACCTGAAAACAGTATACACGGTATAGAACCCCAAGCTGAAGCTCAGTACCAAATATCAAGCAGCTGTGATTTGTAGTTGCTGAGAAAAGTGTTACGAAAATTTTGTAAATCCACCCTATATGTTTCGTAAATACATTAAGTCGGTAAACAGGAAGTTGATGTGCGACAGACCTGAGAATGGTATACACAGTATAGAACCCCAAGCTGAAATGGCTATCATTTGTGGTTGCTGAGAAAAAGGGTGTTTCAGACAGACTGAGATACAGACGGACAGAGGTAAAAAACCAGTATACCCCCCTACTTCAGAGCGGGAGTATAAATATTAGGTAGTGCATGCATGCAGGTAATTATCATATTCAAACAGAAATACATCATTTATGGTGCAGGAACCAAGTTGGACAATAATGGCATGTGCCTATTTCTGCTAGTAAAAACATGGTATTGATGAAATCCCCTCTGGTTTTTGTCTCTTCTCTAAAGTGCCTCTCATACCAGACCAGCAATGTGGTGCTCATCCTGTTCCATTAGTGTTTCAGCCTCATAAGGACATGAGCACCAGCACTGCACCTCCCTCTAGCTGGCAGCTTTTTTCATTCATTTGCCCACAAGATAAAAAAAAATTAAGTCTGACTTAACGAGAAACATCATGCAATAGGTGCATGTTTGTGTAGAGAGAATGGTAGGTGGAGAGAACTAGAATAATGATGCCAAAGTATACATCACCATCTGCTTATCCAGAACAAGCCCTTCCCATGACAGAAGATGGCACAGTACCATGAAACTGGGTTCATAGCCTGGGCTTGACAAAGATTTGTCAGATTTGGTTTATATTCTGTGCTTCACTTATGATTCTTCTTCAATAACTACGACATACACTCTGTTGGCTGTATCTTCATCCTGCACAGTCTGATATACAGCAATCAAGATCAGATTTACCCTTCAACAATAAACTCACCTTCTTTCTGCACCTGAGCGATCCTCTCCTGCACAGCATCTGCATTCTCTATTAGCTGTTTATTAGCCGAGATCATCTACGAGGACACACAGGAAGCATGACTTTTGCAGAGGACATATACTCACTGACACACAATGTAGACTAGTCTCAGACGAAGCAGAGACCCTGTTTGCCCTCTCCCACAGTGTAGATATTTATAACACGCAGCCCGGCCAGACAGCCAGGCCAAACTCCTGCCTGCTGCCGATGAACCAAATGAACCTGAGTCAACAGTCCTACTGGAAAAGAACAAAAGATGGATGCAAGCTCGGAGCACAAATGACCATCTCTATTCCAGTCACATGTAATAATGTACTGTAATCACACCTGACTGGATCTTAATCAGTGTGCTCCATAGTAAATGATTCAGAAAATTTGGTAAAAAAAAACACAGTACTGTGAAAAAGTCTGAGGCGCATGTAAAGAAATGCTGTCGACCACAAATGGCTTCAAAATAATGAAATGAAATGTTTCAACATTTTTTAAAAAATACTATAAACAGAAGTAAGCCATAATAAATGAAACAAAGTTAATATTTTGTAATTTTACGATTAGATACTTTAAATTCAAAAAAATTGAATAAAATATACTCATATATATATATATATATATATATATATATATATATATATATATATATATATACACACACACACAGAGAGAGGGAGAGAGAGAGAGTGGGGGGGGCACAGTGGTTTAGTGGTTAGCACTGTTGCCTCACAGCAAGAAGGTCCGGGTTCGAGCCCAGCGGCTAATGAGGGCCTTTCTGTGTGGAGTTTGCATGTTCTCCCCGTGTCTGCGTGGGTTTCCTCCGGGTGCTCCGGTTTCCCCCACAGTCCAGAGACATGCAGGTTAGGCTAATTGGTGGCTCTAAATTGACCGTAGGTGTGAATGGCTGTTTGTCTATGTGTCAGTCCTGCGATGACCTGGCGACTTGTCCAGGGTGTACCCCGCCTCTCGCCCATAGTCAGCTGGGATAGGCTCCAGCTTGCCTGTAACCTTGTACAGGATAAGAAGCTATAGATAATGGATGGATGCTATATATGTTAAATATATTGCACAATATAGGATTTACAGCAGCATGTAGGATATTGCACATATTCCAGATAGTGAGGTTCTTGTCCAGATATATATGGTAGGGTTCAGGAGTCTGATGGCTTGGGGGAAGAAGCTGTTATGGAACCTGTATACTGCGGACCCTCTTCCTAGAGGGCAGCAAGGTGAAGAGTTCGTGATGTGGACCGGTGGGGTCTTTTATAATGTTCTGAGCCCTGGTCAGACAGCGTTTGACTGCAATGTCTTGGAAGGAAGGCAGAGACATCCCAATGATCTTTTCCGCTGTCCTCACCACCCTTTGCACAGCCTTTCTGTCTGAAGCATTGCAGTCCCCAAACCAGACAGAGATGCAGCTGGTCAATAAACTCTATGGTGCTCCTCTAGAAAGTGGTGAGGATGTGGGGTGGGGGTATGTTGTTCTCATCTGGCACAGAAAGTGCAGGCGCTTCTGTGCCCTCTTCGGACGAGAGGCGATGTTGAGGGACCAAGTCAGATTGTCTATGATCTGCAACCCAGGAACTTGTTTTTGTACTGACTCGATAATGTACAAGTAGAAGTCATAAAATAGAAATCTATAACAAAGTTTGTATGAAAAAAATAGGGTGCCTAAGACTTTTATATAGTACTGTAGATGAAACCATGATTTTAAGAAAAGAACTCTGTTGAAACAGGTTTAAGATGTACTGTTATACGGAGCTGTTCTGCTGTGTCTGAACTTGTCTACACACAGAGCTATAAATAGAGAGAAATAAAGCACTGGACTCATCAGCAAGACACCTTCAGGTGGTTGCCCATGTGGAGCCAAGCATTAACGTTACTGTAAATATCTCACTGCCTCAGTATTATTAGGTTTAGGGAGACAAACAAGACAGCCCTCACCAGCTCACTAACAGGAAACATCCGTGATGAGAGCTCTATATATTTAGTAACACTTTACATTAAGTGCATTCAGTGCCTGTAGTTGATTATTACACAGGGGCTGTATTCTGATGTTTAGAAAAGGAGACGTCACACAGAATTACATTACAGGCATTTAGCAGATTCTCTTATCCAGAGCAACATACAACATACCCAAAGCAGCCAGGGGAGCAGTTGGGGGTTAGAAGCCTTGCTCAAGGGCACTTCAGCCATTCCTGCTGGTCTAGGGAATCAAACTGGCAACCTTTTGGTCCCAAGACTGCTTCTCTAACCATTAGGGCATGGCTTTACCGGATTTGTGAAGAAGTCTATTTCCAAAGTAATACCTGAATATTTAGCTGATAATGACCATATGAATGAGTGTCTGACAATATGGAAAGGATCCCTTTTGTAAACATCAGAAAACAACCTCCTGTATGATAGCTGAGTACAGGCGCTGAATGGGGCACTGTGTCACAGATCGGAAGCAGAGAAAGGTAAAGCAATGTGTGTAGAAACAGTTATCTTTTACAGTTTCTTCACAGTTATTGAGGTAAACAGACACAGGTGAATATCTTTATGGATCCTTTCCATGTAGTCAGGGACTTATAAAACAAGCAGTTTACTTTGACGTGGATGTTTGCCCTGTAGGATTACACTGTACTGTCATTTTGGGGATATGTTGCAGGTTAAATCCAGTCTTAGGTTAAACCTGTATTCAACCTAGGTAGAATTGGTGAGCCACATTTTACCTAGGTAAAATGTGTATTCAACCTAGGTTCAACTGTCTGAAAAGGGATTTTTTTAATGGGGTGTCATAAAAAAATGGGGGGGAGGATATAAATAATTAAATAAGAAAATGGAAATTGTCATCTTCTCTCACCTTTCTACCCACTAACCTCCGCACTCTGGTCCTCATTACCTGGACTCCCTTCCCTTAATGTCATACCTTCTCAACAAACCACAAAGAAATTTTATGGTACACACAAGAATTTGAACTCATACCCTTCAGCTCTGTAGTCCACAGTGTTTACCACTACACTATGCAGGTTAACATTGCAAATTCGCCCATACCCTAACAAAAAAGCTAGCCCAAACCCTAAAATAAAACTAACCCAAACCCTAACAAAAAACTAACCCAAACCCCAACACAAAGCTAACCCAAACCCTAAAATAAAACTAACCCAAACCCCAACAAAAAGGTAACCCAAACCCTAAAATAAAACTAACCCAAACCCCAACAAAAAGCTAACCCAAACCCTAAAGTAAAACTAACCCAAATCCTAAAATAAAACTAACCCAAACCCTAACAAAAAGCGAACCCAAACCCTAAAATAAAACTAACCCAAACCCTAACAAAAAGCTAACCCAAACCCTAAAATAAAACTAACCCAAACCCTAACAAAAAGCGAACCCAAACGCTAAAATAAAACTAACCAAAACCCTAACAAAAAGCTAACCCAAGCCCTAAAATAAAACTAACCCAAGCCCCAACAAAAAGTTAACCCAAGCCCTAAAATAAAACTAACCCAACTCCCAACAAAAAGCTAACCCAAGCCCTAAAATAAAACTAACCCAACCCCCAACAAAAAGCTAACCCAAACTCTAAAATAAAACTAACCCAACCTCCAACAAAAAGCTAACCCAAGCCCTAAAATAAAACTAACCCAAACCCCAACAAAAAGCGAACCCAAGCCCTAAAATAAAACTAACCCAACCCCCAACAAAAAGCTAACCCAAGCCCTAAAATAAAATTAATCCAACCCCAAAGAAAAAGCTAACCCAAGCCCTAAAATAATACTAACACAACCCCCCAAAAAAAGCTAACCCAAGCCCTAAAATAAAACTAACCCAACCTCCAACAAAAAGCTACCCCAAGCCCTAAAATAAAACTAACCCAACCCCCAACAAAAAGCTAACCCAAGCCCTAAAATAAAACTAACCCAACCTCCAACAAAAAGCGAACCCAAGCCCTAAAATAAAACTAACCCAACCCCCAACAAAAAGCTAACCCAAACCCTAAAATAATACTAACCCAACCACCAACAAAAAGCGAACCCAAGCCCTAAAATAAAACTAACCCAACCCCAACAAAAAGCTAACCCAAACCCTAAAATAAAACTAACCCAACCTCCAACAAAAAGCTAACCCAAGCCCTAAAATAAAACTAACCCAAACCCCAACAAAAAGCTAACCCAACCCCTAAAATAAAACTAATCCAACCCCTAACAAAACACTAACCCAAGCCCTAAAATAAAACTAACCCAACCCCCAAAAAAAAGCTAACCCAAGCCCTAAAATAAAGCTAACCCAACCCCCAACAAAAAGCTAACCCAAGCCCTAAAATAAAACTAACCCAACCCCCAACAAAAAGCTAACCCAAGCTCTAAAATAAAACTAACCCAACCCCCAACAAAAAGCTAACCCAAGCCCTAAAATAAAACTAACCCAACCCCCAACAAAAAGCTAACCCAAGCTCTAAAATAAGACTAACCCAACCCCCAACAAAAAGTTAGCCCAAGCCCTAAAATAAAACTAACCCAACCCCAAAGAAACAGCTAACCCAAACCCTAAAATAAAACTAACACAACCCCCAACAAAAAGCTAACCCAAGCCCTAAAATAAAACTAACCCAAACCCCAACAAAAAGCCAACCCAAGCCCTAAAATAAAACTAACCCAACCCCCAACAAAAAGCGAACCCAAACCCTAAAATAAAACTAACCCAAGCATTAAAATAATACTAACCCAACCACCAACAAAAAGCAAACCCAAGCCCTAAAATAAAACTAACCCAACCTCCAACAAAAAGCTAACCCAAGCCCTAAAATAAAACTAACCCAAACCCTGAAATAATACTAACCCAACCACCAACAAAAAACTAACCCAAGCCCTAAAATAAAACTAACCCAACTCCCAACAAAAAGCTAACCCAAACCCTAAAATAAAACTAACCCAACCTCCAACAAAAAGCTAACCCAAGCCCTAAAATAAAACTAACCCAAACCCCAACAAAAAGCTAACCCAAGCCCTAAAATAAAACTAACCCAACCCCTAACAAAACACTAACCCAAGCCCTAAAATAAAACTAACCCAACCCCCAACAAAAAGCTAACCCAAGCCCTAAAATAAAACTAACCCAACCCCCAACAAAAAGCTAACCCAAGCCCTAAAATAAAACTAACCCAAACCCCAACAAAAAGCTAACCCAAGCCCTAAAATAAAACTAACCCAAACCCCAACAAAAAGCTAACCCAAGCCCTAAAATAAAACTAACCCAAACCCCAACAAAAAGCGAGCCCAAGCCTTAAAATAAAACTAACCCAAACCCCAACAAAAAATTAACCCAAGCCCTAAAATAAAACTAACCCAAACCCCAACAAAAAGCGAACCCAACCTCCAACAAAAAGCTAACCCAAGCCCTAAAATAAAACTAACCCAACCCCCAACAAAAACCTAACCCAAGCCCTAAAATAAAACTAACCCAAACCCCAACAAAAAGCTAACCCAAGCCCTAAAATAAAACTAACCCAACCCCCAACAAAAAGCTAACCCAAGCCCTAAAATAAAACTAACCCAAACCCCAACAAAAAGCTAACCCAAGCCCTAAAATAAAACTAACCCAACCCCCAACAAAAAGCTAACCCAAACCCTAAAATAAAACTAACCCAAGCATTAAAATAATACTAACCCAAACCCCAACAAAAAGCAAACCCAAGCCCTAAAATAAAACTAACCCAACCTCCAACAAAAAGCTAACCCAAGCCCTAAAATAAAACTAACCCAAACCCTAAAATAATACTAACCCAACCACCAACAAAAAGCTAACCCAAGCCCTAAAATAAAACTAACCCAACTCCCAACAAAAAGCTAACCCAAACCCTAAAATAAAACTAACCCAACCTCCAAGAAAAAGCTAACCCAAGCCCTAAAATAAAACTAACCCAAACCCCAACAAAAAGCTAACCCAAGCCCTAAAATAAAACTAACCCAACCCCTAACAAAACACTAACCCAAGCCCTAAAATAAAACTAACCCAAACCCCAACAAAAAGCTAACCCAAGCCCTAAAATAAAACTAACCCAACCCCTAACAAAACACTAACCCAAGCCCTAAAATAAAACTAACCCAACCCCCAACAAAAAGCTAACCCAAGCCCTAAAATAAAACTAACCCAACCCCCAACAAAAAGCTAACCCAAGCCCTAAAATAAAACTAACCCAACCCCCAACAAAAAGCTAACCCAAGCCCTAAAATAAAACTAACCCAACCCCCAACAAAAAGCTAACCCAAGCCCTAAAATAAAACTAACCCAAACCCCAACAAAAAGCTAACCCAAGCCCTAAAATAAAACTAACCCAAACCCCAACAAAAAGCGAACCCAAGCCTTAAAATAAAACTAACCCAAACCCCAACAAAAAATTAACCCAAGCCCTAAAATAAAACTAACCCAAACCCCAACAAAAAGTTAACCCAAGCCCTAAAATAAAACTAACCCAAACCCCAACAAAAAGCTAACCCAAGCCCTAAAATAAAACTAACCCAAACCCCCACAAAAAGCTAACCCAAGCCCTAAAATAAAACTAACCCAAACCCCAACAAAAAGCTAACCCAAGCCCTAAAATAAAACTAACCCAAACCCCAACAAAAAGCTAACCCAAGCCCTAAAATAAAACTAACCCAACCCCCAACAAAAAGCTAACCCAAGCCCTAAAATAAAACTAACCCAAACCCCAACAAAAAGCTAACCCAACCTCCAACAAAAAGCTAACCCAAGCCCTAAAATAAAACTAACCCAAACCCCAACAAAAAGCTAACCCAACCTCCAACAAAAAGTTAACCCAAGCCCTAAAATAAAACTAACCCAACCCCCAACAAAAAGCTAACCCAAGCCCTAAAATAAAACTAACCCAACCTCCAACAAAAAGCTAACCCAAGCCCTAAAATAAAACTAACCCAACCCCCAACAAAAAGCTAACCCAAGCCCTAAAATAAAACTAACCCAAACCCCAACAAAAAGCTAACCCAACCTCCAACAAAAAGCTAACCCAAGCCCTAAAATAAAACTAACCCAAACCCCAACAAAAAGCTAACCCAACCTCCAACAAAAAGTTAACCCAAGCCCTAAAATAAAACTAACCCAACCCCCAACAAAAAGCTAACCCAAGCCCTAAAATAAAACTAACCCAACCTCCAACAAAAAGCTAACCCAAGCCCTAAAATAAAACTAACCCAAACCCCAACAAAAAGCGAACCCAAGCCTTAAAATAAAACTAACCCAAACCCCAACAAAAAGCTAACCCAAACCCTAAAATAAAACTAACCCAAACCCCAACAAAAAGCTAACCCAAGCCCTAAAATAAAAATAACCCAAACCCCCACAAAAAGCTAACCCAAGCCCTAAAATAAAACTAACCCAAACCGCAACAAAAAGCTAACCCAAGCCCTAAAATAAAACTAACCCAACCCCCAACAAAAAGCTAACCCAAGCCCTAAAATAAAACTAACCCAAACCCCAACAAAAAGCGAACCCAAGCCTTAAAATAAAACTAACCCAAACCCCAACAAAAAGCTAACCCAAACCCTAAAATAAAACTAACCCAAACCCCAACAAAAAGCTAACCCAAGCCCTAAAATAAAACTAACCCAAACCCCCACAAAAAGCTAACCCAAGCCCTAAAATAAAACTAACCCAAACCGCAACAAAAAGCTAACCCAAGCCCTAAAATAAAACTAACCCAACCCCCAACAAAAAGCTAACCCAAGCCCTAAAATAAAACTAACCCAAACCCCAACAAAAAGCTAACCCAAGCCCTAAAATAAAACTAACCCAAACCCCAACAAAAAGCTAACCCAACCTCCAACAAAAAGCTAACCCAAGCCCTAAAATAAAACTAACCCAAACCCCAACTAAAAGCTAACCCAACCTCCAACAAAAAGTTAACCCAAGCCCTAAAATAAAACTAACCCAACCCCCAACAAAAAGCTAACCCAAGCCCTAAAATAAAACTAACCCAACCTCCAACAAAAAGCTAACCCAAGCCCTAAAATAAAACTAACCAAACCCCCAACAAAAAGCTAACCCAAGCCCTAAAATAAAACTAACCCAAACCCCAACAAAAAGCTAACCCAACCACCAACAAAAAGCTAACCCAAGCCCTAAAATAAAACTAACCCAAACCCCAACAAAAAGCTAACCCAACCTCCAACAAAAAGTTAACCCAAGCCCTAAAATAAAACTAACCCAACCCCCAACAAAAAGCTAACCCAAGCCCTAAAATAAAACTAACCCAACCTCCAACAAAAAGCTAACCCAAGCCCTAAAATAAAACTAACCCAACCCCCAACAAAAAGCTAACCCAAGCCCTAAAATAAAACTAACCCAAACCCCAACAAAAAGCTAACCCAACCTCCAACAAAAAGCTAACCCAAGCCCTAAAATAAAACTAACCCAAACCCCAACAAAAAGCTAACCCAACCTCCAACAAAAAGTTAACCCAAGCCCTAAAATAAAACTAACCCAACCCCCAACAAAAAGCTAACCCAAGCCCTAAAATAAAACTAACCCAACCTCCAACAAAAAGCTAACCCAAGCCCTAAAATAAAACTAACCCAAACCCCAACAAAAAGCGAACCCAAGCCTTAAAATAAAACTAACCCAAACCCCAACAAAAAATTAACCCAAGCCCTAAAATAAAACTAACCCAAACCCCAACTAAAAGTTAACCCAAGCCCTAAAATAAAACTAACCCAACCCCCCACAAAAAGCTAACCCAAGCCCTAAAATAAAACTAACCCAAACCCCAACAAAAAGCTAACCCAAGCCTTAAAATTAAATTAACCCAACCCCCCACAAAAAGCTAACCCAAGCCCTAAAATAAAACTAACCCAAACCCCAACAAAAAGCTAACCCAAGCCCTAAAATAAAACTAACCCAACCCCCAACAAAAAGCTAACCCAAGCCCTAAAATAAAACTAACCCAAACCCCAACAAAAAGCTAACCCAACCTCCAACAAAAAGTTAACCCAAGCCCTAAAATAAAACTAACCCAACCCCCAACAAAAAGCTAACCCAAGCCCTAAAATAAAACTAACCCAACCCCCAACAAAAAGCTAACCCAAGCCCTAAAATAAAACTAACCCAAACCCCAACAAAAAGCTAACCCAAGCCCTAAAATAAAACTAACCCAACCTCCAACAAAAAGCTAACCCAAGCCCTAAAATAAAACTAACCCAACCCCCAACAAAAAGCTAACCCAAGCCCTAAAATAAAACTAACCCAAACCCCAACAAAAAGCTAACCCAACCTCCAACAAAAAGCTAACCCAAGCCCTAAAATAAAACTAACCCAAACCCCAACAAAAAGCTAACCCAACCTCCAACAAAAAGTTAACCCAAGCCCTAAAATAAAACTAACCCAACCCCCAACAAAAAGCTAACCCAAGCCCTAAAATAAAACTAACCCAACCTCCAACAAAAAGCTAACCCAAGCCCTAAAATAAAACTAACCCAAACCCCAACAAAAAGCGAACCCAAGCCTTAAAATAAAACTAACCCAAACCCCAACAAAAAATTAACCCAAGCCCTAAAATAAAACTAACCCAAACCCCAACTAAAAGTTAACCCAAGCCCTAAAATAAAACTAACCCAACCCCCCACAAAAAGCTAACCCAAGCCCTAAAATAAAACTAACCCAAACCCCAACAAAAAGCTAACCCAAGCCTTAAAATTAAATTAACCCAACCCCCCACAAAAAGCTAACCCAAGCCCTAAAATAAAACTAACCCAAACCCCAACAAAAAGCTAACCCAAGCCCTAAAATAAAACTAACCCAACCCCCAACAAAAAGCTAACCCAAGCCCTAAAATAAAACTAACCCAAACCCCAACAAAAAGCTAACCCAACCTCCAACAAAAAGTTAACCCAAGCCCTAAAATAAAACTAACCCAACCCCCAACAAAAAGCTAACCCAAGCCCTAAAATAAAACTAACCCAAACCCCAACAAAAAGCTAACCCAAGCCCTAAAATAAAACTAACCCAACCTCCAACAAAAAGCTAACCCAAGCCCTAAAATAAAACTAACCCAACCCCCAACAAAAAGCTAACCCAACCCCCAACAAAAAGCTAACCCAAGCCCTAAAATAAAACTAACCCAACCTCCAACAAAAAGCTAACCCAAGCCCTAAAATAAAACTAACCCAACCCCCAACAAAAAGCTAACCCAAGCCCTAAAATAAAACTAACCCAACCCCCAACAAAAAGCTAACCCAAGCCCTAAAATAAAACTAACCCAACCCCCAACAAAAAGCTAACCCAAGCCCTAAAATAAAACTAACCCAACCTCCAAGAAAAAGCTAACCCAAGCCCTAAAATAAAACTAACCCAAACCCCAACAAAAAGCTAACCCAAGCCCTAAAATAAAACTAACCCAACCCCTAACAAAACACTAACCCAAGCCCTAAAATAAAACTAACCCAAACCCCAACAAAAAGCTAACCCAAGCCCTAAAATAAAACTAACCCAACCCCTAACAAAACACTAACCCAAGCCCTAAAATAAAACTAACCCAACCCCCAACAAAAAGCTAACCCAAGCCCTAAAATAAAACTAACCCAACCCCCAACAAAAAGCTAACCCAAGCCCTAAAATAAAACTAACCCAACCCCCAACAAAAAGCTAACCCAAGCCCTAAAATAAAACTAACCCAAACCCCAACAAAAAGCTAACCCAAGCCCTAAAATAAAACTAACCCAAACCCCAACAAAAAGCTAACCCAAGCCCTAAAATAAAACTAACCCAAACCCCAACAAAAAGCGAACCCAAGCCTTAAAATAAAACTAACCCAAACCCCAACAAAAAATTAACCCAAGCCCTAAAATAAAACTAACCCAAACCCCAACAAAAAGTTAACCCAAGCCCTAAAATAAAACTAACCCAAACCCCAACAAAAAGCTAACCCAAGCCCTAAAATAAAACTAACCCAAACCCCCACAAAAAGCTAACCCAAGCCCTAAAATAAAACTAACCCAAACCCCAACAAAAAGCTAACCCAAGCCCTAAAATAAAACTAACCCAACCCCCAACAAAAAGCTAACCCAAGCCCTAAAATAAAACTAACCCAACCCCCAACAAAAAGCTAACCCAAGCCCTAAAATAAAACTAACCCAAACCCCAACAAAAAGCTAACCCAACCTCCAACAAAAAGCTAACCCAAGCCCTAAAATAAAACTAACCCAAACCCCAACAAAAAGCTAACCCAACCTCCAACAAAAAGCTAACCCAAGCCCTAAAATAAAACTAACCCAACACCCAACAAAAAGCTAACCCAAGCCCTAAAATAAAACTAACCCAACCTCCAACAAAAAGCTAACCCAAGCCCTAAAATAAAACTAACCCAACCCCCAACAAAAAGCTAACCCAAGCCCTAAAATAAAACTAACCCAAACCCCAACAAAAAGCTAACCCAACCTCCAACAAAAAGCTAACCCAAGCCCTAAAATAAAACTAACCCAAACCCCAACAAAAAGCTAACCCAACCTCCAACAAAAAGTTAACCCAAGCCCTAAAATAAAACTAACCCAACCCCCAACAAAAAGCTAACCCAAGCCATAAAATAAAACTAACCCAACCTCCAACAAAAAGCTAACCCAAGCCCTAAAATAAAACTAACCCAAACCCCAACAAAAAGCGAACCCAAGCCTTAAAATAAAACTAACCCAAACCCCAACAAAAAATTAACCCAAGCCCTAAAATAAAACTAACCCAAACCCCAACTAAAAGTTAACCCAAGCCCTAAAATAAAACTAACCCAACCCCCCACAAAAAGCTAACCCAAGCCCTAAAATAAAACTAACCCAAACCCCAACAAAAAGCTAACCCAAGCCTTAAAATAAAACTAACCCAACCCCCCACAAAAAGCTAACCCAAGCCCTAAAATAAAACTAACCCAAACCCCAACAAAAAGCTAACCCAAGCCCTAAAATAAAACTAACCCAACCCCCAACAAAAAGCTAACCCAAGCCCTAAAATAAAACTAACTCAACCCCCAACAAAAAGCTAACCCAAGCCCTAAAATAAAACTAACCCAAACCCCAACAAAAAGCTAACCCAACCTCCAACAAAAAGTTAACCCAAGCCCTAAAATAAAACTAACCCAACCCCCAACAAAAAGCTAACCCAAGCCCTAAAATAAAACTAACCCAAACCCCAACAAAAAGCTAACCCAAGCCCTAAAATAAAACTAACCCAAACCCCAACAAAAAGCTAACCCAAGCCCTAAAATAAAACTAACCCAAACCCCAACAAAAAGCGAACCCAAGCCTTAAAATAAAACTAACCCAAACCCCAACAAAAAATTAACCCAAGCCCTAAAATAAAACTAACCCAAACCCCAACAAAAAGTTAACCCAAGCCCTAAAATAAAACTAACCCAAACCCCAACAAAAAGCTAACCCAAGCCCTAAAATAAAACTAACCCAAACCCCCACAAAAAGCTAACCCAAGCCCTAAAATAAAACTAACCCAAACCCCAACAAAAAGCTAACCCAAGCCCTAAAATAAAACTAACCCAACCCCCAACAAAAAGCTAACCCAAGCCCTAAAATAAAACTAACCCAAACCCCAACAAAAAGCTAACCCAAGCCCTAAAATAAAACTAACCCAAACCCCAACAAAAAGCTAACCCAACCTCCAACAAAAAGCTAACCCAAGCCCTAAAATAAAACTAACCCAAACCCCAACAAAAAGCTAACCCAACCTCCAACAAAAAGTTAACCCAAGCCCTAAAATAAAACTAACCCAACCCCCAACAAAAAGCTAACCCAAGCCCTAAAATAAAACTAACCCAACCTCCAACAAAAAGCTAACCCAAGCCCTAAAATAAAACTAACCCAACCCCCAACAAAAAGCTAACCCAAGCCCTAAAATAAAACTAACCCAAACCCCAACAAAAAGCTAACCCAACCTCCAACAAAAAGCTAACCCAAGCCCTAAAATAAAACTAACCCAAACCCCAACAAAAAGCTAACCCAACCTCCAACAAAAAGTTAACCCAAGCCCTAAAATAAAACTAACCCAACCCCCAACAAAAAGCTAACCCAAGCCCTAAAATAAAACTAACCCAACCTCCAACAAAAAGCTAACCCAAGCCCTAAAATAAAACTAACCCAACCCCCAACAAAAAGCTAACCCAAGCCCTAAAATAAAACTAACCCAAACCCCAACAAAAAGCTAACCCAACCTCCAACAAAAAGCTAACCCAAGCCCTAAAATAAAACTAACCCAAACCCCAACAAAAAGCTAACCCAACCTCCAACAAAAAGTTAACCCAAGCCCTAAAATAAAACTAACCCAACCCCCAACAAAAAGCTAACCCAAGCCCTAAAATAAAACTAACCCAACCTCCAACAAAAAGCTAACCCAAGCCCTAAAATAAAACTAACCCAAACCCCAACAAAAAGCGAACCCAAGCCTTAAAATAAAACTAACCCAAACCCCAACAAAAAATTAACCCAAGCCCTAAAATAAAACTAACCCAAACCCCAACTAAAAGTTAACCCAAGCCCTAAAATAAAACTAACCCAACCCCCCACAAAAAGCTAACCCAAGCCCTAAAATAAAACTAACCCAAACCCCAACAAAAAGCTAACCCAAGCCTTAAAATAAAACTAACCCAACCCCCCACAAAAAGCTAACCCAAGCCCTAAAATAAAACTAACCCAAACCCCAACAAAAAGCTAACCCAAGCCCTAAAATAAAACTAACCCAACCTCCAACAAAAAGCTAACCCAAGCCCTAAAATAAAACTAACCCAAACCCCAACAAAAAGCTAACCCAACCTCCAACAAAAAGCTAACCCAAGCCCTAAAATAAAACTAACCCAACCCCCAACAAAAAGCTAACCCAAGCCCTAAAATAAAACTAACCCAACCTCCAACAAAAAGCTAACCCAAGCCCTAAAATAAAACTAACCCAACCCCCAACAAAAAGCTAACCCAAGCCCTAAAATAAAACTAACCCAAACCCCAACAAAAAGCTAACCCAACCTCCAACAAAAAGCTAACCCAAGCCCTAAAATAAAACTAACCCAAACCCCAACAAAAAGCTAACCCAACCTCCAACAAAAAGTTAACCCAAGCCCTAAAATAAAACTAACCCAACCCCCAACAAAAAGCTAACCCAAGCCCTAAAATAAAACTAACCCAACCTCCAACAAAAAGCTAACCCAAGCCCTAAAATAAAACTAACCCAAACCCCAACAAAAAGCGAACCCAAGCCTTAAAATAAAACTAACCCAAACCCCAACAAAAAATTAACCCAAGCCCTAAAATAAAACTAACCCAAACCCCAACTAAAAGTTAACCCAAGCCCTAAAATAAAACTAACCCAACCCCCCACAAAAAGCTAACCCAAGCCCTAAAATAAAACTAACCCAAACCCCAACAAAAAGCTAACCCAAGCCTTAAAATAAAACTAACCCAACCCCCCACAAAAAGCTAACCCAAGCCCTAAAATAAAACTAACCCAAACCCCAACAAAAAGCTAACCCAAGCCCTAAAATAAAACAAACCCAACCCCCAACAAAAAGCTAACCCAAGCCCTAAAATAAAACTAACTCAACCCCCAACAAAAAGCTAACCCAAGCCCTAAAATAAAACTAACCCAAACCCCAACAAAAAGCTAACCCAACCTCCAACAAAAAGTTAACCCAAGCCCTAAAATAAAACTAACCCAACCCCCAACAAAAAGCTAACCCAAGCCCTAAAATAAAACTAACCCAAACCCCAACAAAAAGCTAACCCAAGCCCTAAAATAAAACTAACCCAAACCCCAACAAAAAGCTAACCCAAGCCCTAAAATAAAACTAACCCAAACCCCAACAAAAAGCGAACCCAAGCCTTAAAATAAAACTAACCCAAACCCCAACAAAAAATTAACCCAAGCCCTAAAATAAAACTAACCCAAACCCCAACAAAAAGTTAACCCAAGCACTAAAATAAAACTAACCCAAACCCCAACAAAAAGCTAACCCAAGCCCTAAAATAAAACTAACCCAAACCCCCACAAAAAGCTAACCCAAGCCCTAAAATAAAACTAACCCAAACCCCAACAAAAAGCTAACCCAAGCCCTAAAATAAAACTAACCCAACCCCCAACAAAAAGCTAACCCAAGCCCTAAAATAAAACTAACCCAAACCCCAACAAAAAGCTAACCCAAGCCCTAAAATAAAACTAACCCAAACCCCAACAAAAAGCTAACCCAACCTCCAACAAAAAGCTAACCCAAGCCCTAAAATAAAACTAACCCAAACCCCAACAAAAAGCTAACCCAACCTCCAACAAAAAGTTAACCCAAGCCCTAAAATAAAACTAACCCAACCCCCAACAAAAAGCTAACCCAAGCCCTAAAATAAAACTAACCCAACCTCCAACAAAAAGCTAACCCAAGCCCTAAAATAAAACTAACCCAACCCCCAACAAAAAGCTAACCCAAGCCCTAAAATAAAACTAACCCAAACCCCAACAAAAAGCTAACCCAACCTCCAACAAAAAGCTAACCCAAGCCCTAAAATAAAACTAACCCAAACCCCAACAAAAAGCTAACCCAACCTCCAACAAAAAGTTAACCCAAGCCCTAAAATAAAACTAACCCAACCCCCAACAAAAAGCTAACCCAAGCCCTAAAATAAAACTAACCCAACCTCCAACAAAAAGCTAACCCAAGCCCTAAAATAAAACTAACCCAACCCCCAACAAAAAGCTAACCCAAGCCCTAAAATAAAACTAACCCAAACCCCAACAAAAAGCTAACCCAACCTCCAACAAAAAGCTAACCCAAGCCCTAAAATAAAACTAACCCAAACCCCAACAAAAAGCTAACCCAACCTCCAACAAAAAGTTAACCCAAGCCCTAAAATAAAACTAACCCAACCCCCAACAAAAAGCTAACCCAAGCCCTAAAATAAAACTAACCCAACCTCCAACAAAAAGCTAACCCAAGCCCTAAAATAAAACTAACCCAAACCCCAACAAAAAGCTAACCCAACCTCCAACAAAAAGCTAACCCAAGCCCTAAAATAAAACTAACCCAAACCCCAACAAAAAGCTAACCCAACCTCCAACAAAAAGTTAACCCAAGCCCTAAAATAAAACTAACCCAACCCCCAACAAAAAGCTAACCCAAGCCCTAAAATAAAACTAACCCAACCTCCAACAAAAAGCTAACCCAAGCCCTAAAATAAAACTAACCCAACCCCCAACAAAAAGCTAACCCAAGCCCTAAAATAAAACTAACCCAAACCCCAACAAAAAGCTAACCCAACCTCCAACAAAAAGCTAACCCAAGCCCTAAAATAAAACTAACCCAAACCCCAACAAAAAGCTAACCCAACCTCCAACAAAAAGTTAACCCAAGCCCTAAAATAAAACTAACCCAACCCCCAACAAAAAGCTAACCCAAGCCCTAAAATAAAACTAACCCAACCTCCAACAAAAAGTTAACCCAAGCCCTAAAATAAAACTAACCCAACCCCCAACAAAAAGCTAACCCAAGCCCTAAAATAAAACTAACCCAACCCCCAACAAAAAGCTAACCCAAGCCCTAAAATAAAACTAACCCAACCCCCAACAAAAAGCTAACCCAAGCCCTAAAATAAAACTAACCCAAACCCCAACAAAAAGCTAACCCAACCTCCAACAAAAAGCTAACCCAAGCCCTAAAATAAAACTAACCCAAACCCCAACAAAAAGCTAACCCAACCTCCAACAAAAAGCTAACCCAAGCCCTAAAATAAAACTAACCCAACACCCAACAAAAAGCTAACCCAAGCCCTAAAATAAAACTAACCCAACCTCCAACAAAAAGCTAACCCAAGCCCTAAAATAAAACTAACCCAACCCCCAACAAAAAGCTAACCCAAGCCCTAAAATAAAACTAACCCAAACCCCAACAAAAAGCTAACCCAACCTCCAACAAAAAGCTAACCCAAGCCCTAAAATAAAACTAACCCAAACCCCAACAAAAAGCTAACCCAACCTCCAACAAAAAGTTAACCCAAGCCCTAAAATAAAACTAACCCAACCCCCAACAAAAAGCTAACCCAAGCCCTAAAATAAAACTAACCCAACCTCCAACAAAAAGCTAACCCAAGCCCTAAAATAAAACTAACCCAAACCCCAACAAAAAGCGAACCCAAGCCTTAAAATAAAACTAACCCAAACCCCAACAAAAAATTAACCCAAGCCCTAAAATAAAACTAACCCAAACCCCAACTAAAAGTTAACCCAAGCCCTAAAATAAAACTAACCCAACCCCCCACAAAAAGCTAACCCAAGCCCTAAAATAAAACTAACCCAAACCCCAACAAAAAGCTAACCCAAGCCTTAAAATAAAACTAACCCAACCCCCCACAAAAAGCTAACCCAAGCCCTAAAATAAAACTAACCCAAACCCCAACAAAAAGCTAACCCAAGCCCTAAAATAAAACTAACCCAACCCCCAACAAAAAGCTAACCCAAGCCCTAAAATAAAACTAACTCAACCCCCAACAAAAAGCTAACCCAAGCCCTAAAATAAAACTAACCCAAACCCCAACAAAAAGCTAACCCAACCTCCAACAAAAAGTTAACCCAAGCCCTAAAATAAAACTAACCCAACCCCCAACAAAAAGCTAACCCAAGCCCTAAAATAAAACTAACCCAAACCCCAACAAAAAGCTAACCCAAGCCCTAAAATAAAACTAACCCAAACCCCAACAAAAAGCTAACCCAACCTCCAACAAAAAGTTAACCCAAGCCCTAAAATAAAACTAACCCAACCCCCAACAAAAAGCTAACCCAAGCCCTAAAATAAAACTAACCCAACCCCCAACAAAAAGCTAACCCAAGCCCTAAAATAAAACTAACCCAAACCCCAACAAAAAGCTAACCCAAGCCCTAAAATAAAACTAACCCAACCTCCAACAAAAAGCTAACCCAAGCCCTAAAATAAAACTAACCCAACCCCCAACAAAATGCTAACCCAAGCCCTAAAATAAAACTAACCCAAACCCCAACAAAAAGCTAACCCAACCTCCAACAAAAAGCTAACCCAAGCCCTAAAATAAAACTAACCCAAACCCCAACAAAAAGCTAACCCAACCTCCAACAAAAAGTTAACCCAAGCCCTAAAATAAAACTAACCCAACCCCCAACAAAAAGCTAACCCAAGCCCTAAAATAAAACTAACCCAACCTCCAACAAAAAGCTAACCCAAGCCCTAAAATAAAACTAACCCAAACCCCAACAAAAAGCGAACCCAAGCCTTAAAATAAAACTAACCCAAACCCCAACAAAAAATTAACCCAAGCCCTAAAATAAAACTAACCCAAACCCCAACTAAAAGTTAACCCAAGCCCTAAAATAAAACTAACCCAACCCCCCACAAAAAGCTAACCCAAGCCCTAAAATAAAACTAACCCAAACCCCAACAAAAAGCTAACCCAAGCCTTAAAATTAAATTAACCCAACCCCCCACAAAAAGCTAACCCAAGCCCTAAAATAAAACTAACCCAAACCCCAACAAAAAGCTAACCCAAGCCCTAAAATAAAACTAACCCAACCCCCAACAAAAAGCTAACCCAAGCCCTAAAATAAAACTAACCCAAACCCCAACAAAAAGCTAACCCAACCTCCAACAAAAAGTTAACCCAAGCCCTAAAATAAAACTAACCCAACCCCCAACAAAAAGCTAACCCAAGCCCTAAAATAAAACTAACCCAAACCCCAACAAAAAGCTAACCCAAGCCCTAAAATAAAACTAACCCAACCTCCAACAAAAAGCTAACCCAAGCCCTAAAATAAAACTAACCCAACCCCCAACAAAAAGCTAACCCAACCCCCAACAAAAAGCTAACCCAAGCCCTAAAATAAAACTAACCCAACCTCCAACAAAAAGCTAACCCAAGCCCTAAAATAAAACTAACCCAACCCCCAACAAAAAGCTAACCCAAGCCCTAAAATAAAACTAACCCAACCCCCAACAAAAAGCTAACCCAAGCCCTAAAATAAAACTAACCCAACCCCCAACAAAAAGCTAACCCAAGCCCTAAAATAAAACTAACCCAACCTCCAAGAAAAAGCTAACCCAAGCCCTAAAATAAAACTAACCCAAACCCCAACAAAAAGCTAACCCAAGCCCTAAAATAAAACTAACCCAACCCCTAACAAAACACTAACCCAAGCCCTAAAATAAAACTAACCCAAACCCCAACAAAAAGCTAACCCAAGCCCTAAAATAAAACTAACCCAACCCCTAACAAAACACTAACCCAAGCCCTAAAATAAAACTAACCCAACCCCCAACAAAAAGCTAACCCAAGCCCTAAAATAAAACTAACCCAACCCCCAACAAAAAGCTAACCCAAGCCCTAAAATAAAACTAACCCAACCCCCAACAAAAAGCTAACCCAAGCCCTAAAATAAAACTAACCCAAACCCCAACAAAAAGCTAACCCAAGCCCTAAAATAAAACTAACCCAAACCCCAACAAAAAGCTAACCCAAGCCCTAAAATAAAACTAACCCAAACCCCAACAAAAAGCGAACCCAAGCCTTAAAATAAAACTAACCCAAACCCCAACAAAAAATTAACCCAAGCCCTAAAATAAAACTAACCCAAACCCCAACAAAAAGTTAACCCAAGCCCTAAAATAAAACTAACCCAAACCCCAACAAAAAGCTAACCCAAGCCCTAAAATAAAACTAACCCAAACCCCCACAAAAAGCTAACCCAAGCCCTAAAATAAAACTAACCCAAACCCCAACAAAAAGCTAACCCAAGCCCTAAAATAAAACTAACCCAACCCCCAACAAAAAGCTAACCCAAGCCCTAAAATAAAACTAACCCAACCCCCAACAAAAAGCTAACCCAAGCCCTAAAATAAAACTAACCCAAACCCCAACAAAAAGCTAACCCAACCTCCAACAAAAAGCTAACCCAAGCCCTAAAATAAAACTAACCCAAACCCCAACAAAAAGCTAACCCAACCTCCAACAAAAAGCTAACCCAAGCCCTAAAATAAAACTAACCCAACACCCAACAAAAAGCTAACCCAAGCCCTAAAATAAAACTAACCCAACCTCCAACAAAAAGCTAACCCAAGCCCTAAAATAAAACTAACCCAACCCCCAACAAAAAGCTAACCCAAGCCCTAAAATAAAACTAACCCAAACCCCAACAAAAAGCTAACCCAACCTCCAACAAAAAGCTAACCCAAGCCCTAAAATAAAACTAACCCAAACCCCAACAAAAAGCTAACCCAACCTCCAACAAAAAGTTAACCCAAGCCCTAAAATAAAACTAACCCAACCCCCAACAAAAAGCTAACCCAAGCCATAAAATAAAACTAACCCAACCTCCAACAAAAAGCTAACCCAAGCCCTAAAATAAAACTAACCCAAACCCCAACAAAAAGCGAACCCAAGCCTTAAAATAAAACTAACCCAAACCCCAACAAAAAATTAACCCAAGCCCTAAAATAAAACTAACCCAAACCCCAACTAAAAGTTAACCCAAGCCCTAAAATAAAACTAACCCAACCCCCCACAAAAAGCTAACCCAAGCCCTAAAATAAAACTAACCCAAACCCCAACAAAAAGCTAACCCAAGCCTTAAAATAAAACTAACCCAACCCCCCACAAAAAGCTAACCCAAGCCCTAAAATAAAACTAACCCAAACCCCAACAAAAAGCTAACCCAAGCCCTAAAATAAAACTAACCCAACCCCCAACAAAAAGCTAACCCAAGCCCTAAAATAAAACTAACTCAACCCCCAACAAAAAGCTAACCCAAGCCCTAAAATAAAACTAACCCAAACCCCAACAAAAAGCTAACCCAACCTCCAACAAAAAGTTAACCCAAGCCCTAAAATAAAACTAACCCAACCCCCAACAAAAAGCTAACCCAAGCCCTAAAATAAAACTAACCCAAACCCCAACAAAAAGCTAACCCAAGCCCTAAAATAAAACTAACCCAAACCCCAACAAAAAGCTAACCCAAGCCCTAAAATAAAACTAACCCAAACCCCAACAAAAAGCGAACCCAAGCCTTAAAATAAAACTAACCCAAACCCCAACAAAAAATTAACCCAAGCCCTAAAATAAAACTAACCCAAACCCCAACAAAAAGTTAACCCAAGCCCTAAAATAAAACTAACCCAAACCCCAACAAAAAGCTAACCCAAGCCCTAAAATAAAACTAACCCAAACCCCCACAAAAAGCTAACCCAAGCCCTAAAATAAAACTAACCCAAACCCCAACAAAAAGCTAACCCAAGCCCTAAAATAAAACTAACCCAACCCCCAACAAAAAGCTAACCCAAGCCCTAAAATAAAACTAACCCAAACCCCAACAAAAAGCTAACCCAAGCCCTAAAATAAAACTAACCCAAACCCCAACAAAAAGCTAACCCAACCTCCAACAAAAAGCTAACCCAAGCCCTAAAATAAAACTAACCCAAACCCCAACAAAAAGCTAACCCAACCTCCAACAAAAAGTTAACCCAAGCCCTAAAATAAAACTAACCCAACCCCCAACAAAAAGCTAACCCAAGCCCTAAAATAAAACTAACCCAACCTCCAACAAAAAGCTAACCCAAGCCCTAAAATAAAACTAACCCAACCCCCAACAAAAAGCTAACCCAAGCCCTAAAATAAAACTAACCCAAACCCCAACAAAAAGCTAACCCAACCTCCAACAAAAAGCTAACCCAAGCCCTAAAATAAAACTAACCCAAACCCCAACAAAAAGCTAACCCAACCTCCAACAAAAAGTTAACCCAAGCCCTAAAATAAAACTAACCCAACCCCCAACAAAAAGCTAACCCAAGCCCTAAAATAAAACTAACCCAACCTCCAACAAAAAGCTAACCCAAGCCCTAAAATAAAACTAACCCAACCCCCAACAAAAAGCTAACCCAAGCCCTAAAATAAAACTAACCCAAACCCCAACAAAAAGCTAACCCAACCTCCAACAAAAAGCTAACCCAAGCCCTAAAATAAAACTAACCCAAACCCCAACAAAAAGCTAACCCAACCTCCAACAAAAAGTTAACCCAAGCCCTAAAATAAAACTAACCCAACCCCCAACAAAAAGCTAACCCAAGCCCTAAAATAAAACTAACCCAACCTCCAACAAAAAGCTAACCCAAGCCCTAAAATAAAACTAACCCAAACCCCAACAAAAAGCGAACCCAAGCCTTAAAATAAAACTAACCCAAACCCCAACAAAAAATTAACCCAAGCCCTAAAATAAAACTAACCCAAACCCCAACTAAAAGTTAACCCAAGCCCTAAAATAAAACTAACCCAACCCCCCACAAAAAGCTAACCCAAGCCCTAAAATAAAACTAACCCAAACCCCAACAAAAAGCTAACCCAAGCCTTAAAATAAAACTAACCCAACCCCCCACAAAAAGCTAACCCAAGCCCTAAAATAAAACTAACCCAAACCCCAACAAAAAGCTAACCCAAGCCCTAAAATAAAACTAACCCAACCTCCAACAAAAAGCTAACCCAAGCCCTAAAATAAAACTAACCCAAACCCCAACAAAAAGCTAACCCAACCTCCAACAAAAAGCTAACCCAAGCCCTAAAATAAAACTAACCCAACCCCCAACAAAAAGCTAACCCAAGCCCTAAAATAAAACTAACCCAACCTCCAACAAAAAGCTAACCCAAGCCCTAAAATAAAACTAACCCAACCCCCAACAAAAAGCTAACCCAAGCCCTAAAATAAAACTAACCCAAACCCCAACAAAAAGCTAACCCAACCTCCAACAAAAAGCTAACCCAAGCCCTAAAATAAAACTAACCCAAACCCCAACAAAAAGCTAACCCAACCTCCAACAAAAAGTTAACCCAAGCCCTAAAATAAAACTAACCCAACCCCCAACAAAAAGCTAACCCAAGCCCTAAAATAAAACTAACCCAACCTCCAACAAAAAGCTAACCCAAGCCCTAAAATAAAACTAACCCAAACCCCAACAAAAAGCGAACCCAAGCCTTAAAATAAAACTAACCCAAACCCCAACAAAAAATTAACCCAAGCCCTAAAATAAAACTAACCCAAACCCCAACTAAAAGTTAACCCAAGCCCTAAAATAAAACTAACCCAACCCCCCACAAAAAGCTAACCCAAGCCCTAAAATAAAACTAACCCAAACCCCAACAAAAAGCTAACCCAAGCCTTAAAATAAAACTAACCCAACCCCCCACAAAAAGCTAACCCAAGCCCTAAAATAAAACTAACCCAAACCCCAACAAAAAGCTAACCCAAGCCCTAAAATAAAACAAACCCAACCCCCAACAAAAAGCTAACCCAAGCCCTAAAATAAAACTAACTCAACCCCCAACAAAAAGCTAACCCAAGCCCTAAAATAAAACTAACCCAAACCCCAACAAAAAGCTAACCCAACCTCCAACAAAAAGTTAACCCAAGCCCTAAAATAAAACTAACCCAACCCCCAACAAAAAGCTAACCCAAGCCCTAAAATAAAACTAACCCAAACCCCAACAAAAAGCTAACCCAAGCCCTAAAATAAAACTAACCCAAACCCCAACAAAAAGCTAACCCAAGCCCTAAAATAAAACTAACCCAAACCCCAACAAAAAGCGAACCCAAGCCTTAAAATAAAACTAACCCAAACCCCAACAAAAAATTAACCCAAGCCCTAAAATAAAACTAACCCAAACCCCAACAAAAAGTTAACCCAAGCCCTAAAATAAAACTAACCCAAACCCCAACAAAAAGCTAACCCAAGCCCTAAAATAAAACTAACCCAAACCCCCACAAAAAGCTAACCCAAGCCCTAAAATAAAACTAACCCAAACCCCAACAAAAAGCTAACCCAAGCCCTAAAATAAAACTAACCCAACCCCCAACAAAAAGCTAACCCAAGCCCTAAAATAAAACTAACCCAAACCCCAACAAAAAGCTAACCCAAGCCCTAAAATAAAACTAACCCAAACCCCAACAAAAAGCTAACCCAACCTCCAACAAAAAGCTAACCCAAGCCCTAAAATAAAACTAACCCAAACCCCAACAAAAAGCTAACCCAACCTCCAACAAAAAGTTAACCCAAGCCCTAAAATAAAACTAACCCAACCCCCAACAAAAAGCTAACCCAAGCCCTAAAATAAAACTAACCCAACCTCCAACAAAAAGCTAACCCAAGCCCTAAAATAAAACTAACCCAACCCCCAACAAAAAGCTAACCCAAGCCCTAAAATAAAACTAACCCAAACCCCAACAAAAAGCTAACCCAACCTCCAACAAAAAGCTAACCCAAGCCCTAAAATAAAACTAACCCAAACCCCAACAAAAAGCTAACCCAACCTCCAACAAAAAGTTAACCCAAGCCCTAAAATAAAACTAACCCAACCCCCAACAAAAAGCTAACCCAAGCCCTAAAATAAAACTAACCCAACCTCCAACAAAAAGCTAACCCAAGCCCTAAAATAAAACTAACCCAACCCCCAACAAAAAGCTAACCCAAGCCCTAAAATAAAACTAACCCAAACCCCAACAAAAAGCTAACCCAACCTCCAACAAAAAGCTAACCCAAGCCCTAAAATAAAACTAACCCAAACCCCAACAAAAAGCTAACCCAACCTCCAACAAAAAGTTAACCCAAGCCCTAAAATAAAACTAACCCAACCCCCAACAAAAAGCTAACCCAAGCCCTAAAATAAAACTAACCCAACCTCCAACAAAAAGCTAACCCAAGCCCTAAAATAAAACTAACCCAAACCCCAACAAAAAGCTAACCCAACCTCCAACAAAAAGCTAACCCAAGCCCTAAAATAAAACTAACCCAAACCCCAACAAAAAGCTAACCCAACCTCCAACAAAAAGTTAACCCAAGCCCTAAAATAAAACTAACCCAACCCCCAACAAAAAGCTAACCCAAGCCCTAAAATAAAACTAACCCAACCTCCAACAAAAAGCTAACCCAAGCCCTAAAATAAAACTAACCCAACCCCCAACAAAAAGCTAACCCAAGCCCTAAAATAAAACTAACCCAAACCCCAACAAAAAGCTAACCCAACCTCCAACAAAAAGCTAACCCAAGCCCTAAAATAAAACTAACCCAAACCCCAACAAAAAGCTAACCCAACCTCCAACAAAAAGTTAACCCAAGCCCTAAAATAAAACTAACCCAACCCCCAACAAAAAGCTAACCCAAGCCCTAAAATAAAACTAACCCAACCTCCAACAAAAAGTTAACCCAAGCCCTAAAATAAAACTAACCCAACCCCCAACAAAAAGCTAACCCAAGCCCTAAAATAAAACTAACCCAACCCCCAACAAAAAGCTAACCCAAGCCCTAAAATAAAACTAACCCAACCCCCAACAAAAAGCTAACCCAAGCCCTAAAATAAAACTAACCCAAACCCCAACAAAAAGCTAACCCAACCTCCAACAAAAAGCTAACCCAAGCCCTAAAATAAAACTAACCCAAACCCCAACAAAAAGCTAACCCAACCTCCAACAAAAAGCTAACCCAAGCCCTAAAATAAAACTAACCCAACACCCAACAAAAAGCTAACCCAAGCCCTAAAATAAAACTAACCCAACCTCCAACAAAAAGCTAACCCAAGCCCTAAAATAAAACTAACCCAACCCCCAACAAAAAGCTAACCCAAGCCCTAAAATAAAACTAACCCAAACCCCAACAAAAAGCTAACCCAACCTCCAACAAAAAGCTAACCCAAGCCCTAAAATAAAACTAACCCAAACCCCAACAAAAAGCTAACCCAACCTCCAACAAAAAGTTAACCCAAGCCCTAAAATAAAACTAACCCAACCCCCAACAAAAAGCTAACCCAAGCCCTAAAATAAAACTAACCCAACCTCCAACAAAAAGCTAACCCAAGCCCTAAAATAAAACTAACCCAAACCCCAACAAAAAGCGAACCCAAGCCTTAAAATAAAACTAACCCAAACCCCAACAAAAAATTAACCCAAGCCCTAAAATAAAACTAACCCAAACCCCAACTAAAAGTTAACCCAAGCCCTAAAATAAAACTAACCCAACCCCCCACAAAAAGCTAACCCAAGCCCTAAAATAAAACTAACCCAAACCCCAACAAAAAGCTAACCCAAGCCTTAAAATAAAACTAACCCAACCCCCCACAAAAAGCTAACCCAAGCCCTAAAATAAAACTAACCCAAACCCCAACAAAAAGCTAACCCAAGCCCTAAAATAAAACTAACCCAACCCCCAACAAAAAGCTAACCCAAGCCCTAAAATAAAACTAACTCAACCCCCAACAAAAAGCTAACCCAAGCCCTAAAATAAAACTAACCCAAACCCCAACAAAAAGCTAACCCAACCTCCAACAAAAAGTTAACCCAAGCCCTAAAATAAAACTAACCCAACCCCCAACAAAAAGCTAACCCAAGCCCTAAAATAAAACTAACCCAAACCCCAACAAAAAGCTAACCCAAGCCCTAAAATAAAACTAACCCAAACCCCAACAAAAAGCTAACCCAAGCCCTAAAATAAAACTAACCCAAACCCCAACAAAAAGCGAACCCAAGCCTTAAAATAAAACTAACCCAAACCCCAACAAAAAATTAACCCAAGCCCTAAAATAAAACTAACCCAAACCCCAACAAAAAGTTAACCCAAGCCCTAAAATAAAACTAACCCAAACCCCAACAAAAAGCTAACCCAAGCCCTAAAATAAAACTAACCCAAACCCCCACAAAAAGCTAACCCAAGCCCTAAAATAAAACTAACCCAAACCCCAACAAAAAGCTAACCCAAGCCCTAAAATAAAACTAATCCAACCCCCAACAAAAAGCTAACCCAAGCCCTAAAATAAAACTAACCCAAACCCCAACAAAAAGCTAACCCAAGCCCTAAAATAAAACTAACCCAAACCCCAACAAAAAGCTAACCCAACCTCCAACAAAAAGCTAACCCAAGCCCTAAAATAAAACTAACCCAAACCCCAACAAAAAGCTAACCCAACCTCCAACAAAAAGTTAACCCAAGCCCTAAAATAAAACTAACCCAACCCCCAACAAAAAGCTAACCCAAGCCCTAAAATAAAACTAACCCAACCTCCAACAAAAAGCTAACCCAAGCCCTAAAATAAAACTAACCCAACCCCCAACAAAAAGCTAACCCAAGCCCTAAAATAAAACTAACCCAAACCCCAACAAAAAGCTAACCCAACCTCCAACAAAAAGCTAACCCAAGCCCTAAAATAAAACTAACCCAAACCCCAACAAAAAGCTAACCCAACCTCCAACAAAAAGTTAACCCAAGCCCTAAAATAAAACTAACCCAACCCCCAACAAAAAGCTAACCCAAGCCCTAAAATAAAACTAACCCAACCTCCAACAAAAAGCTAACCCAAGCCCTAAAATAAAACTAACCCAACCCCCAACAAAAAGCTAACCCAAGCCCTAAAATAAAACTAACCCAAACCCCAACAAAAAGCTAACCCAACCTCCAACAAAAAGCTAACCCAAGCCCTAAAATAAAACTAACCCAAACCCCAACAAAAAGCTAACCCAACCTCCAACAAAAAGTTAACCCAAGCCCTAAAATAAAACTAACCCAACCCCCAACAAAAAGCTAACCCAAGCCCTAAAATAAAACTAACCCAACCCCCCACAAAAAGCTAACCCAAGCCCTAAAATAAAACTAACCCAACCTCCAACAAAAAGCTAACCCAAGCCCTAAAATAAAACTAACCCAAACCCCAACAAAAAGCTAACCCAACCTCCAACAAAAAGCTAACCCAAGCCCTAAAATAAAACTAACCCAACCCCCAACAAAAAGCTAACCCAAGCCCTAAAATAAAACTAACCCAACCTCCAACAAAAAGCTAACCCAAGCCCTAAAATAAAACTAACCCAACCCCCAACAAAAAGCTAACCCAAGCCCTAAAATAAAACTAACCCAAACCCCAACAAAAAGCTAACCCAACCTCCAACAAAAAGCTAACCCAAGCCCTAAAATAAAACTAACCCAAACCCCAACAAAAAGCTAACCCAACCTCCAACAAAAAGTTAACCCAAGCCCTAAAATAAAACTAACCCAACCCCCAACAAAAAGCTAACCCAAGCCCTAAAATAAAACTAACCCAACCTCCAACAAAAAGCTAACCCAAGCCCTAAAATAAAACTAACCCAAACCCCAACAAAAAGCGAACCCAAGCCTTAAAATAAAACTAACCCAAACCCCAACAAAAAATTAACCCAAGCCCTAAAATAAAACTAACCCAAACCCCAACTAAAAGTTAACCCAAGCCCTAAAATAAAACTAACCCAACCCCCCACAAAAAGCTAACCCAAGCCCTAAAATTAAACTAACCCAAACCCCAACAAAAAGCTAACCCAAGCCTTAAAATAAAACTAACCCAACCCCCCACAAAAAGCTAACCCAAGCCCTAAAATAAAACTAACCCAAACCCCAACAAAAAGCTAACCCAAGCCCTAAAATAAAACTAACCCAACCCCCAACAAAAAGCTAACCCAAGCCCTAAAATAAAACTAACTCAACCCCCAACAAAAAGCTAACCCAAGCCCTAAAATAAAACTAACCCAAACCCCAACAAAAAGCTAACCCAACCTCCAACAAAAAGTTAACCCAAGCCCTAAAATAAAACTAACCCAACCCCCAACAAAAAGCTAACCCAAGCCCTAAAATAAAACTAACCCAAACCCCAACAAAAAGCTAACCCAAGCCCTAAAATAAAACTAACCCAAACCCCAACAAAAAGCTAACCCAAGCCCTAAAATAAAACTAACCCAAACCCCAACAAAAAGCGAACCCAAGCCTTAAAATAAAACTAACCCAAACCCCAACAAAAAATTAACCCAAGCCCTAAAATAAAACTAACCCAAACCCCAACAAAAAGTTAACCCAAGCCCTAAAATAAAACTAACCCAAACCCCAACAAAAAGCTAACCCAAGCCCTAAAATAAAACTAACCCAAACCCCCACAAAAAGCTAACCCAAGCCCTAAAATAAAACTAACCCAAACCCCAACAAAAAGCTAACCCAAGCCCTAAAATAAAACTAACCCAACCCCCAACAAAAAGCTAACCCAAGCCCTAAAATAAAACTAACCCAAACCCCAACAAAAAGCTAACCCAAGCCCTAAAATAAAACTAACCCAAACCCCAACAAAAAGCTAACCCAACCTCCAACAAAAAGCTAACCCAAGCCCTAAAATAAAACTAACCCAAACCCCAACAAAAAGCTAACCCAACCTCCAACAAAAAGTTAACCCAAGCCCTAAAATAAAACTAACCCAACCCCCAACAAAAAGCTAACCCAAGCCCTAAAATAAAACTAACCCAACCTCCAACAAAAAGCTAACCCAAGCCCTAAAATAAAACTAACCCAACCCCCAACAAAAAGCTAACCCAAGCCCTAAAATAAAACTAACCCAAACCCCAACAAAAAGCTAACCCAACCTCCAACAAAAAGCTAACCCAAGCCCTAAAATAAAACTAACCCAAACCCCAACAAAAAGCTAACCCAACCTCCAACAAAAAGTTAACCCAAGCCCTAAAATAAAACTAACCCAACCCCCAACAAAAAGCTAACCCAAGCCCTAAAATAAAACTAACCCAACCTCCAACAAAAAGCTAACCCAAGCCCTAAAATAAAACTAACCCAACCCCCAACAAAAAGCTAACCCAAGCCCTAAAATAAAACTAACCCAAACCCCAACAAAAAGCTAACCCAACCTCCAACAAAAAGCTAACCCAAGCCCTAAAATAAAACTAACCCAAACCCCAACAAAAAGCTAACCCAACCTCCAACAAAAAGTTAACCCAAGCCCTAAAATAAAACTAACCCAACCCCCAACAAAAAGCTAACCCAAGCCCTAAAATAAAACTAACCCAACCTCCAACAAAAAGCTAACCCAAGCCCTAAAATAAAACTAACCCAAACCCCAACAAAAAGCGAACCCAAGCCTTAAAATAAAACTAACCCAAACCCCAACAAAAAATTAACCCAAGCCCTAAAATAAAACTAACCCAAACCCCAACTAAAAGTTAACCCAAGCCCTAAAATAAAACTAACCCAACCCCCCACAAAAAGCTAACCCAAGCCCTAAAATAAAACTAACCCAAACCCCAACAAAAAGCTAACCCAAGCCTTAAAATAAAACTAACCCAACCCCCCACAAAAAGCTAACCCAAGCCCTAAAATAAAACTAACCCAAACCCCAACAAAAAGCTAACCCAAGCCCTAAAATAAAACTAACCCAAACCCCAACAAAAAGCTAACCCAAGCCCTAAAATAAAACTAACCCAACCCCCAACAAAAAGCTAACCCAAGCCCTAAAATAAAACTAACCCAAACCCCAACAAAAAGCTAACCCAAGCCCTAAAATAAAACTAACCCAAACCCCAACAAAAAGCTAACCCAACCTCCAACAAAAAGCTAACCCAAGCCCTAAAATAAAACTAACCCAAACCCCAACAAAAAGCTAACCCAACCTCCAACAAAAAGTTAACCCAAGCCCTAAAATAAAACTAACCCAACCCCCAACAAAAAGCTAACCCAAGCCCTAAAATAAAACTAACCCAACCTCCAACAAAAAGCTAACCCAAGCCCTAAAATAAAACTAACCCAACCCCCAACAAAAAGCTAACCCAAGCCCTAAAATAAAACTAACCCAAACCCCAACAAAAAGCTAACCCAACCTCCAACAAAAAGCTAACCCAAGCCCTAAAATAAAACTAACCCAAACCCCAACAAAAAGCTAACCCAACCTCCAACAAAAAGTTAACCCAAGCCCTAAAATAAAACTAACCCAACCCCCAACAAAAAGCTAACCCAAGCCCTAAAATAAAACTAACCCAACCTCCAACAAAAAGCTAACCCAAGCCCTAAAATAAAACTAACCCAACCCCCAACAAAAAGCTAACCCAAGCCCTAAAATAAAACTAACCCAAACCCCAACAAAAAGCTAACCCAACCTCCAACAAAAAGCTAACCCAAGCCCTAAAATAAAACTAACCCAAACCCCAACAAAAAGCTAACCCAACCTCCAACAAAAAGTTAACCCAAGCCCTAAAATAAAACTAACCCAACCCCCAACAAAAAGCTAACCCAAGCCCTAAAATAAAACTAACCCAACCTCCAACAAAAAGCTAACCCAAGCCCTAAAATAAAACTAACCCAAACCCCAACAAAAAGCGAACCCAAGCCTTAAAATAAAACTAACCCAAACCCCAACAAAAAATTAACCCAAGCCCTAAAATAAAACTTACCCAAACCCCAACTAAAAGTTAACCCAAGCCCTAAAATAAAACTAACCCAACCCCCCACAAAAAGCTAACCCAAGCCCTAAAATAAAACTAACCCAAACCCCAACAAAAAGCTAACCCAAGCCTTAAAATAAAACTAACCCAACCCCCCACAAAAAGCTAACCCAAGCCCTAAAATAAAACTAACCCAAACCCCAACAAAAAGCTAACCCAAGCCCTAAAATAAAACTAACCCAACCCCCAACAAAAAGCTAACCCAAGCCCTAAAATAAAACTAACCCAAACCCCAACAAAAAGCTAACCCAACCTCCAACAAAAAGTTAACCCAAGCCCTAAAATAAAACTAACCCAACCCCCAACAAAAAGCTAACCCAAGCCCTAAAATAAAACTAACCCAAACCCCAACAAAAAGCTAACCCAAGCCCTAAAATAAAACTAACCCAACCTCCAACAAAAAGCTAACCCAAGCCCTAAAATAAAACTAACCCAACCCCCAACAAAAAGCTAACCCAACCCCCAACAAAAAGCTAACCCAAGCCCTAAAATAAAACTAACCCAACCTCCAACAAAAAGCTAACCCAAGCCCTAAAATAAAACTAACCCAACCCCCAACAAAAAGCTAACCCAAGCCCTAAAATAAAACTAACCCAACCCCCAACAAAAAGCTAACCCAAGCCCTAAAATAAAACTAACCCAACCCCCAACAAAAAGCTAACCCAAGCCCTAAAATAAAACTAACCCAAACCCCAACAAAAAGCTAACCCAAGCCCTAAAATAAAACTAACCCAACCCCCAACAAAAAGCTAACCCAAGCCCTAAAATAAAACTAACCCAAACCCCAACAAAAAGCTAACCCAAGCCCTAAAATAAAACTAACCCAAACCCCAACAAAAAGCTAACCCAAACCCTAAAATAAAACTAACCCAAGCATTAAAATAATACTAACCCAAACCCCAACAAAAAGCAAACCCAAGCCCTAAAATAAAACTAACCCAACCTCCAACAAAAAGCTAACCCAAGCCCTAAAATAAAACTAACCCAAACCCTAAAATAATACTAACCCAACCACCAACAAAAAGCTAACCCAAGCCCTAAAATAAAACTAACCCCACTCCCAACAAAAAGCTAACCCAAACCCTAAAATAAAACTAACCCAACCTCCAAGAAAAAGCTAACCCAAGCCCTAAAATAAAACTAACCCAAACCCCAACAAAAAGCTAACCCAAGCCCTAAAATAAAACTAACCCAACCCCTAACAAAACACTAACCCAAGCCCTAAAATAAAACTAACCCAAACCCCAACAAAAAGCTAACCCAAGCCCTAAAATAAAACTAACCCAACCCCTAACAAAACACTAACCCAAGCCCTAAAATAAAACTAACCCAAACCCCAACAAAAAGCTAACCCAAGCCCTAAAATAAAACTAACCCAACCCCCAACAAAAAGCTAACCCAAGCCCTAAAATAAAACTAACCCAAACCCCAACAAAAAGCTAACCCAACCTCCAACAAAAAGTTAACCCAAGCCCTAAAATAAAACTAACCCAACCCCCAACAAAAAGCTAACCCAAGCCCTAAAATAAAACTAACCCAAACCCCAACAAAAAGCTAACCCAAGCCCTAAAATAAAACTAACCCAACCTCCAACAAAAAGCTAACCCAAGCCCTAAAATAAAACTAACCCAACCCCCAACAAAAAGCTAACCCAACCCCCAACAAAAAGCTAACCCAAGCCCTAAAATAAAACTAACCCAACCTCCAACAAAAAGCTAACCCAAGCCCTAAAATAAAACTAACCCAACCCCCAACAAAAAGCTAACCCAAGCCCTAAAATAAAACTAACCCAACCCCCAACAAAAAGCTAACCCAAGCCCTAAAATAAAACTAACCCAACCCCCAACAAAAAGCTAACCCAAGCCCTAAAATAAAACTAACCCAAACCCCAACAAAAAGCTAACCCAAGCCCTAAAATAAAACTAACCCAACCCCCAACAAAAAGCTAACCCAAGCCCTAAAATAAAACTAACCCAAACCCCAACAAAAAGCTAACCCAAGCCCTAAAATAAAACTAACCCAACCCCCAACAAAAAGCTAACCCAAACCCTAAAATAAAACTAACCCAAGCATTAAAATAATACTGACCCAAACCCCAACAAAAAGCAAACCCAAGCCCTAAAATAAAACTAACCCAACCTCCAACAAAAAGCTAACCCAAGCCCTAAAATAAAACTAACCCAAACCCTAAAATAATACTAACCCAACCACCAACAAAAAGCTAACCCAAGCCCTAAAATAAAACTAACCCCACTCCCAACAAAAAGCTAACCCAAACCCTAAAATAAAACTAACCCAACCTCCAAGAAAAAGCTAACCCAAGCCCTAAAATAAAACTAACCCAAACCCCAACAAAAAGCTAACCCAAGCCCTAAAATAAAACTAACCCAACCCCTAACAAAACACTAACCCAAGCCCTAAAATAAAACTAACCCAACCTCCAACAAAAAGCTAACCCAAGCCCTAAAATAAAACTAACCCAACCCCCAACAAAAAGCTAACCCAAGCCCTAAAATAAAACTAACCCAAACCCCAACAAAAAGCTAACCCAACCTCCAACAAAAAGCTAACCCAAGCCCTAAAATAAAACTAACCCAAACCCCAACAAAAAGCTAACCCAACCTCCAACAAAAAGTTAACCCAAGCCCTAAAATAAAACTAACCCAACCCCCAACAAAAAGCTAACCCAAGCCCTAAAATAAAACTAACCCAACCTCCAACAAAAAGCTAACCCAAGCCCTAAAATAAAACTAACCCAACCCCCAACAAAAAGCTAACCCAAGCCCTAAAATAAAACTAACCCAAACCCCAACAAAAAGCTAACCCAACCTCCAACAAAAAGCTAACCCAAGCCCTAAAATAAAACTAACCCAAACCCCAACAAAAAGCTAACCCAACCTCCAACAAAAAGTTAACCCAAGCCCTAAAATAAAACTAACCCAACCCCCAACAAAAAGCTAACCCAAGCCCTAAAATAAAACTAACCCAACCTCCAACAAAAAGCTAACCCAAGCCCTAAAATAAAACTAACCCAAACCCCAACAAAAAGCGAACCCAAGCCTTAAAATAAAACTAACCCAAACCCCAACAAAAAATTAACCCAAGCCCTAAAATAAAACTAACCCAAACCCCAACTAAAAGTTAACCCAAGCCCTAAAATAAAACTAACCCAACCCCCCACAAAAAGCTAACCCAAGCCCTAAAATAAAACTAACCCAAACCCCAACAAAAAGCTAACCCAAGCCTTAAAATAAAACTAACCCAACCCCCCACAAAAAGCTAACCCAAGCCCTAAAATAAAACTAACCCAAACCCCAACAAAAAGCTAACCCAAGCCCTAAAATAAAACTAACCCAAACCCCAACAAAAAGCTAACCCAAGCCCTAAAATAAAACTAACCCAACCCCCAACAAAAAGCTAACCCAAGCCCTAAAATAAAACTAACCCAAACCCCAACAAAAAGCTAACCCAAGCCCTAAAATAAAACTAACCCAAACCCCAACAAAAAGCTAACCCAACCTCCAACAAAAAGCTAACCCAAGCCCTAAAATAAAACTAACCCAAACCCCAACAAAAAGCTAACCCAACCTCCAACAAAAAGTTAACCCAAGCCCTAAAATAAAACTAACCCAACCCCCAACAAAAAGCTAACCCAAGCCCTAAAATAAAACTAACCCAACCTCCAACAAAAAGCTAACCCAAGCCCTAAAATAAAACTAACCCAACCCCCAACAAAAAGCTAACCCAAGCCCTAAAATAAAACTAACCCAAACCCCAACAAAAAGCTAACCCAACCTCCAACAAAAAGCTAACCCAAGCCCTAAAATAAAACTAACCCAAACCCCAACAAAAAGCTAACCCAACCTCCAACAAAAAGTTAACCCAAGCCCTAAAATAAAACTAACCCAACCCCCAACAAAAAGCTAACCCAAGCCCTAAAATAAAACTAACCCAACCTCCAACAAAAAGCTAACCCAAGCCCTAAAATAAAACTAACCCAACCCCCAACAAAAAGCTAACCCAAGCCCTAAAATAAAACTAACCCAAACCCCAACAAAAAGCTAACCCAACCTCCAACAAAAAGCTAACCCAAGCCCTAAAATAAAACTAACCCAAACCCCAACAAAAAGCTAACCCAACCTCCAACAAAAAGTTAACCCAAGCCCTAAAATAAAACTAACCCAACCCCCAACAAAAAGCTAACCCAAGCCCTAAAATAAAACTAACCCAACCTCCAACAAAAAGCTAACCCAAGCCCTAAAATAAAACTAACCCAAACCCCAACAAAAAGCGAACCCAAGCCTTAAAATAAAACTAACCCAAACCCCAACAAAAAATTAACCCAAGCCCTAAAATAAAACTTACCCAAACCCCAACTAAAAGTTAACCCAAGCCCTAAAATAAAACTAACCCAACCCCCCACAAAAAGCTAACCCAAGCCCTAAAATAAAACTAACCCAAACCCCAACAAAAAGCTAACCCAAGCCTTAAAATAAAACTAACCCAACCCCCCACAAAAAGCTAACCCAAGCCCTAAAATAAAACTAACCCAAACCCCAACAAAAAGCTAACCCAAGCCCTAAAATAAAACTAACCCAACCCCCAACAAAAAGCTAACCCAAGCCCTAAAATAAAACTAACCCAAACCCCAACAAAAAGCTAACCCAACCTCCAACAAAAAGTTAACCCAAGCCCTAAAATAAAACTAACCCAACCCCCAACAAAAAGCTAACCCAAGCCCTAAAATAAAACTAACCCAAACCCCAACAAAAAGCTAACCCAAGCCCTAAAATAAAACTAACCCAACCTCCAACAAAAAGCTAACCCAAGCCCTAAAATAAAACTAACCCAACCCCCAACAAAAAGCTAACCCAACCCCCAACAAAAAGCTAACCCAAGCCCTAAAATAAAACTAACCCAACCTCCAACAAAAAGCTAACCCAAGCCCTAAAATAAAACTAACCCAACCCCCAACAAAAAGCTAACCCAAGCCCTAAAATAAAACTAACCCAACCCCCAACAAAAAGCTAACCCAAGCCCTAAAATAAAACTAACCCAACCCCCAACAAAAAGCTAACCCAAGCCCTAAAATAAAACTAACCCAAACCCCAACAAAAAGCTAACCCAAGCCCTAAAATAAAACTAACCCAACCCCCAACAAAAAGCTAACCCAAGCCCTAAAATAAAACTAACCCAAACCCCAACAAAAAGCTAACCCAAGCCCTAAAATAAAACTAACCCAACCCCCAACAAAAAGCTAACCCAAACCCTAAAATAAAACTAACCCAAGCATTAAAATAATACTAACCCAAACCCCAACAAAAAGCAAACCCAAGCCCTAAAATAAAACTAACCCAACCTCCAACAAAAAGCTAACCCAAGCCCTAAAATAAAACTAACCCAAACCCTAAAATAATACTAACCCAACCACCAACAAAAAGCTAACCCAAGCCCTAAAATAAAACTAACCCCACTCCCAACAAAAAGCTAACCCAAACCCTAAAATAAAACTAACCCAACCTCCAAGAAAAAGCTAACCCAAGCCCTAAAATAAAACTAACCCAAACCCCAACAAAAAGCTAACCCAAGCCCTAAAATTAAACTAACCCAACCCCTAACAAAACACTAACCCAAGCCCTAAAATAAAACTAACCCAAACCCCAACAAAAAGCTAACCCAAGCCCTAAAATAAAACTAACCCAACCCCTAACAAAACACTAACCCAAGCCCTAAAATAAAACTAACCCAAACCCCAACAAAAAGCTAACCCAAGCCCTAAAATAAAACTAACCCAACCCCCAACAAAAAGCTAACCCAAGCCCTAAAATAAAACTAACCCAAACCCCAACAAAAAGCTAACCCAACCTCCAACAAAAAGTTAACCCAAGCCCTAAAATAAAACTAACCCAACCCCCAACAAAAAGCTAACCCAAGCCCTAAAATAAAACTAACCCAAACCCCAACAAAAAGCTAACCCAAGCCCTAAAATAAAACTAACCCAACCTCCAACAAAAAGCTAACCCAAGCCCTAAAATAAAACTAACCCAACCCCCAACAAAAAGCTAACCCAACCCCCAACAAAAAGCTAACCCAAGCCCTAAAATAAAACTAACCCAACCTCCAACAAAAAGCTAACCCAAGCCCTAAAATAAAACTAACCCAACCCCCAACAAAAAGCTAACCCAAGCCCTAAAATAAAACTAACCCAACCCCCAACAAAAAGCTAACCCAAGCCCTAAAATAAAACTAACCCAACCCCCAACAAAAAGCTAACCCAAGCCCTAAAATAAAACTAACCCAAACCCCAACAAAAAGCTAACCCAAGCCCTAAAATAAAACTAACCCAACCCCCAACAAAAAGCTAACCCAAGCCCTAAAATAAAACTAACCCAAACCCCAACAAAAAGCTAACCCAAGCCCTAAAATAAAACTAACCCAACCCCCAACAAAAAGCTAACCCAAACCCTAAAATAAAACTAACCCAAGCATTAAAATAATACTGACCCAAACCCCAACAAAAAGCAAACCCAAGCCCTAAAATAAAACTAACCCAACCTCCAACAAAAAGCTAACCCAAGCCCTAAAATAAAACTAACCCAAACCCTAAAATAATACTAACCCAACCACCAACAAAAAGCTAACCCAAGCCCTAAAATAAAACTAACCCCACTCCCAACAAAAAGCTAACCCAAACCCTAAAATAAAACTAACCCAACCTCCAAGAAAAAGCTAACCCAAGCCCTAAAATAAAACTAACCCAAACCCCAACAAAAAGCTAACCCAAGCCCTAAAATAAAACTAACCCAACCCCTAACAAAACACTAACCCAAGCCCTAAAATAAAACTAACCCAACCTCCAACAAAAAGCTAACCCAAGCCCTAAAATAAAACTAACCCAAACCCCAACAAAAAGCTAACCCAAGCCCTAAAATAAAACTAACCCAAACCCCAACAAAAAGCTAACCCAAGCCCTAAAATAAAACTAACCCAAACCCCAACAAAAAGCGAACCCAAGCCTTAAAATAAAACTAACCCAAACCCCAACAAAAAATTAACCCAAGCCCTAAAATAAAACTAACCCAAACCCCAACAAAAAGTTAACCCAAGCCCTAAAATAAAACTAACCCAAACCCCAACAAAAAGCTAACCCAAGCCCTAAAATAAAACTAACCCAAACCCCCACAAAAAGCTAACCCAAGCCCTAAAATAAAACTAACCCAAACCCCAACAAAAAGCTAACCCAAGCCCTAAAATAAAACTAACCCAACCCCCAACAAAAAGCTAACCCAAGCCCTAAAATAAAACTAACCCAATCCCCAACAAAAAGCTAACCCAAGCCCTAAAATAAAACTAACCCAAACCCCAACAAAAAGCTAACCCAACCTCCAACAAAAAGCTAACCCAAGCCCTAAAATAAAACTAACCCAAACCCCAACAAAAAGCTAACCCAACCTCCAACAAAAAGCTAACCCAAGCCCTAAAATAAAACTAACCCAACCCCCAACAAAAAGCTAACCCAAGCCCTAAAATAAAACTAACCCAACCTCCAACAAAAAGCTAACCCAAGCCCTAAAATAAAACTAACCCAACCCCCAACAAAAAGCTAACCCAAGCCCTAAAATAAAACTAACCCAAACCCCAACAAAAAGCTAACCCAACCTCCAACAAAAAGCTAACCCAAGCCCTAAAATAAAACTAACCCAAACCCCAACAAAAAGCTAACCCAACCTCCAACAAAAAGTTAACCCAAGCCCTAAAATAAAACTAACCCAACCCCCAACAAAAAGCTAACCCAAGCCCTAAAATAAACCTAACCCAACCTCCAACAAAAAGCTAACCCAAGCCCTAAAATAAAACTAACCCAAACCCCAACAAAAAGCGAACCCAAGCCTTAAAATAAAACTAACCCAAACCCCAACAAAAAATTAACCCAAGCCCTAAAATAAAACTAACCCAAACCCCAACTAAAAGTTAACCCAAGCCCTAAAATAAAACTAACCCAACCCCCCACAAAAAGCTAACCCAAGCCCTAAAATAAAACTAACCCAAACCCCAACAAAAAGCTAACCCAAGCCTTAAAATAAAACTAACCCAACCCCCCACAAAAAGCTAACCCAAGCCCTAAAATAAAACTAACCCAAACCCCAACAAAAAGCTAACCCAAGCCCTAAAATAAAACTAACCCAACCCCCAACAAAAAGCTAACCCAAGCCCTAAAATAAAACTAACTCAACCCCCAACAAAAAGCTAACCCAAGCCCTAAAATAAAACTAACCCAAACCCCAACAAAAAGCTAACCCAACCTCCAACAAAAAGTTAACCCAAGCCCTAAAATAAAACTAACCCAACCCCCAACAAAAAGCTAACCCAAGCCCTAAAATAAAACTAACCCAAACCCCAACAAAAAGCTAACCCAAGCCCTAAAATAAAACTAACCCAAACCCCAACAAAAAGCTAACCCAAGCCCTAAAATAAAACTAACCCAACCTCCAACAAAAAGCTAACCCAAGCCCTAAAATAAAACTAACCCAACCCCCAACAAAAAGCTAACCCAAACCCTAAAATAAAACTAACCCAACCCCCAACAAAAAGCTAACCCAAGCCCTAAAATAAAACTAACCCAACCTCCAACAAAAAGCTAACCCAAACCCTAAAATAAAACTAATCCAATCCCCAACAAAAAGCAAACCCAAGCCCTAAAATAAAACTAACCCAAACCCCAACAAAAAGCGATCCCAAATCCTAAAATAAAACTAACCCAACCTCCAATAAAAAGCTAACCCAAGCCCTAAAATAAAAGTAACCCAAACCCCAACAAAAAGCTAACCCAAGCCCTAAAATAAAACTAACCCAACCCCCAACAAAAAGCTAACCCAAGCCCTAAAATAAAACTAACCCAAACCCCAACAAAAAGATAACCCAAGCCCTAAAATAAAACTAACCCAAACCCCCACAAAAAGTTGACCCAAGCCCTAAAATAAAACTAACCCAAACCCTAAAATAAAACTAACCCAACCACCAAGAAAAAGCTAACTGTCTCAAAATATAAAAAAAATTATAAATTTAACCTAGATTGAATGCTGTCTATATATTTAACCAAGGTAAAATGTGGTCCACCAATTCAACCTAGGTTGAATACAGGTTTAACCTGAGAATGGATTTTACCCCTAACAGACATGTTCTAATTCAATACTGGAGCGATTTGAATAATTTTTGTCCCTGGTAAATATTTGGATGCAAAGCCACGGGGATAATAGGGCCCAGGTTAAAAATCTCAGAATTTTCTTTTACGTAACTAGCACGTGTACGTATTAACTGACGATAAATAATAAATAAAATTATTCCAAAAATCAACAAGTGCATTAACCAGTGTTTGTCCCATCAACGATTAAAATGACTAAGCCCACTATAATTTTTTTTTTTACTTTTACCATTCCTTGTGAATACTGATATTTTGTTAAGTTTTAATATCTTCCATTTACAAAATAATAATCTAACTCTAAACAACAGGTTTATCAAATGATAGCAGTGTCTTCTTTTGATGTTTCAGGCCAAAGTGTTTTTATCCAGCCTCACACAGCTGACAGATATTTATTCTTCAGGAAGTACTCAGTATTCCCCCTGGGTGTTTATGCAAATATAAAATTCAAAGTCACAACTTGAGAGGTTTAGCTTCCTTCTGTCCATCAGTAGTATCTATCTGAAGGCATTTTGTGGATATATTAGAGATATAACGAAACACAAATTCATTATTCCGAATGAAAAGATTGTGTTCTAAACAGAAACAGACATACAAGCAGGAGGCACACGTTTTTTGTTTGTTTTTTCCTAGAAAGCTTGCCAGAAAGGTTCACAGGGCATCTGGTTGAGACTAGAGGTGTGCAGCAAGACTGGTGACCACAAGTAAAAAGTCTCACTCACTGGCCACTTTATTAGGAACACCTATCCACCTGCTGCTTTCTGCAGTTCTCTAATCGGCCGATCCCTTGACAGCAGCACAATGCATCAAATCATGCAGATACAAATCAAGAGCTTCAGTTAATGTTCATTTCAAACATCAGAACGGGAAAAATTGTGATCTCAAAGTGTGACTTTCACTGTGGCATGGGTGTTGATTTGAGCCAGATGGACTGGTTTGAGTATTTCAGAAACTGCTGATCTCCTGGGGTTTTCACACACAACAGTCTCTCGAGTTTACACAGAATGGTGTGAAAAACAAAAAACACTGAGTGAGCGACAGTTCTGTGGGTGGAAATGTCTTGTTGATAAGAGAGGTCAGAGGAAAATGGCCAGATTGGTTTGAGCTGCCAAGAACGATATAGTAACTCATATAAGCACTCTTTAAAACCGCGGTGAGCAGAAAAGCGTCTCAGCATGCAACAGCAGAAGAACACATTGGGCTCCACTCCTGCAGCCAAGAACAGGAATATTAGAATCAAGAACAAGTTCCTATTAAAGTGGCCAGTGAGTGTAAAGCTCAAAGGAGAAACAACGAGCACGTTCATTAATGTGAGGAGTTTACAGTGTTCATTCATTTGTCCTTCGTAACTGCCTTAGTAATGGGGATTAATATAATGGAGTATGTTAGTCTAGTAGTTTGTTTATAGTTTGTCAATAAATTCATTCAAAAATACTGTGGGCAGGTACAAGCAAAAATAACCACTGCTCAAGTGGGATTGAAAAAAAAAAAAAAACAGTCCAGGTTTAAATCTGATTAGAAACAGAGATATGAATATTTGAATGTTTCGAGCACTAAGATACAGATACAGATAATGACACTGCGTGTCTGTAATCTGTCTCCAGAACAGTTCAAGCTAAAGAAAGGCTCTGGCTTCCAAGATCTGTTTCTCCTTAAAATTGTTAGACTTGTAGCTTAGGAAAATGCAATCGATAAAGCCAGGCTTAATCCTTCTGTCTCTGATGTGTCAATTACAGAGCTTTACAGTCATTTGAGGATATTTTTTCTCAATAAATTACTGGACATGTGAGTTAAGCGAGTTATGTGAGTTATTCACCGTGTCATAGGCATTAAGCAGCTTGCGTATGGTGTCGTTCAGGTTTGCAAGTGGCTCCAGGCAGGGATAACCGTCTTTCAGGATCAGGCTGGCTCCTGGGGAACCGTCAGGGCTCTGCAGCCTTGTGGACAGACTCTGCATGCACTGCTTCAGTGTGGACACTGGAGGGAGTCCACATTGCTCTTTGAACGCCACTGTAGCACTCTACAGAAAAGAAGAAAGAATAAATAACTCACTGGTGGCAGGATCATTCACAAATACACATAGAAACACTTAAATGCAATAAAACAAACATGAGTAAGAAAGTCTACTTTCATGTTTTCTATCTACATAGTGTAGTGACCAATCGTTGGACACTTCCTGTGAAATAGGTGCTGTAATTAAATAATCGTACATTCTTTGTTTTGGTTCTCTGTTATTGTTGTGTAGTATAGTGACGGTTTCAGAAGACCAGCAGGAAGCTCTTGGTACTTATTATTCAGTTATTAATATTAAAGAATGCCCCGCCTCTCGCCCAGAGTCGGCTGGGATTGGCTCCAGCTTCCCCCGCAACCCACACAGATAAGCGGTATAGATAATGGATGGATGGATAATATTTAAATAATATTGGCTGGCTTTTTTCATGGTATATCAGATATATTCCATTCAGCTAGATATTGAATGAGTTGAAGATGAGTAGCTGAATGGAATATATCTGATATACCACAAAAAAGCCAGCCAATATTATTATTATTATTATTATTATTATACATACACATTCAATGGAACAATTATAGATTTTACAAAAAGTTAAAGACGGGTGTAACTTATCAATATTGAATGCTGATTCTGATCAAATGTAATTCAATGTTGTGTCAATCCAGTGTACAAAGTCAAAGTTCTAACCATAAAAATGGTACAAGTCCAAAAAGCCTGAACCACAACCCAACTTATATACAAGCTATGTAGGTTGACAATTCAAGTTCAAAGTTACTTTTGGTCATAGTTAATTGTTACATTGCAGTTGTTCAAAACAAAAGGGCTTTGCTGAGTGAAGTCCACGAGTGAAGTCCTCTTGTAAAAGTCTCCGTCACTTTTCCTCACCTCCAAGTCAAACTTTGATAATAGTTCTGCTATTGCTCTTTTTTCCAGTTTTTCGATGTCTGTTGGTATGTTTTTCTCTTGTAAATATGTGTGAAGAATATCCAGTGAAGTTTTGGTAGCCTTTCAGGTGTTCAGCGCATCTGCCTCTTTAAATCTTCTGCTTTTAAAGAAGCAAACCTCGCGGTCATGTTTGCGTACAATCTGTCACAGTCACTCACTAACGCGGAAGTTTTACATCTCTGACGTGTCTCTTTTCCAGTTTTTCTATGTCCGTTGGTATGTTTTTCTCTTGTAAATATGCGTGAAGAATATATAATGAAGTTTTGGTAGCCTTTCAGGTGTTCAGCGCATCTTTTGTTTCAGTTTTCAGTTTATTTAATTAGTGCTTAATCCGAGCACTTAATTAACCCTGTCTTCTCTCTTTCCCAGCAGACAAAGAAATGATTGTGTGCATGCACAACAGAAAAGTTGTCACTGGATCGTCACATGAGCTCCAAAGCGTGACGTCGTGTGGTCTTGACAATGTGAAATATTATAACAATATTGCACGTTCATTCTCCATCGGGTAGAGTGGCGTAATACATGGAGGATAAGTGATATGATAACAATATTGCACGCCATCAATAAACCCGTTAGAAGGGAATAGAATACATGTTTTTATTCCATGGAAAAAGTGGCCCATATGTATAATAATAATAAAGAATATTATTTAGAAACTACTTTGAATTATTCAGCCACTACAAGAAACGAGAGTGAAGACTATAAGCCTGGGCATCCACCTGGATCCTGGGAGTTTAAAGGGTTATCTCAGCAAGTCTAATTTTATTTTTCTCCTTTCTGCATTCCCTTCTTGTCCTACAGAGGCATTTAAATCAACCGTTCTACACCGACTGGGTGGCACCACACAGTGTATTTGAATGCAATCTAAGTACAGCAATGGATAACAGAAAAACAGCATGATCACAAAAAGTAATCAGTGACTGGGTTCATGCTGTACTGAAAAATGTACAGTTTTATCAGCTTTTATCAGTCTCTTAAGTTTTGTTGAGCTTACTTACATGGTTTGAATGTGACCAAGTTTTATATCACTTCTTATCGCATTGGAGTTTTCCACCTGTCCATAACATACCTTTTGTCATTATTATCATAACCTCCTCTGTGTGTGTGTGTGTGTGTGTGTGTGTGTGTGTGTGTGTGTGTGTGTGTGTGTGTGTTAGATAAGTGGTTCGATGAAAGATATTTATACATGAGGAACAATCCTGCTCTCCTGCTTTCTTAGTACAGGCAGGCAACATTTGGGGCCCGTTTACACGAGGACGCTGTCGGGTAAAAACGACTAAATATTTTATCAGAAGTGCCTTTCATCTACACGGGGACGGCGTTTCCGAGGCTGAAAAACGGAAAAAATTGAAAACGCCTTCCAGAGTGGATAAGTTAAAAACAGCCCCCGTTGCATATCCGTCTAAACTACCCAATACGCGAAACTCTGCTCGGATCTGCTCACGTCGGGTACGCGTTTACGTCATACATATGTCATATACTGTACATGCCAGCCCGGGAAGTAAGAAAGTAAGTAAAAAATTAAGAGCATGTCTGATTACATCGATCCAACGGACCTTCAAGCTGCTCTGGCAGCTTTAATAAACGTCCAGGAGTCCTTCGAACATCTATACCGAATCTGCACATATACCGTTAATGAACAGAGGCGGGTATAGTATTATGCTCTTACTTTTTTACTTACTTTCTTACTTACCATAGCCAGAGTAGTCAAAGTTTTCGCGGCGCAGATGTGCAGATCAGACAAGACGGAAGACGTTGCGCATACATGCAGACATAGCGGAGGTCTTTCACAGCACCACCTAGCCGCCTGGCATGCACATGCAATTGAATTCCACACATTTATGCGTCACCGTATAGACGCAGATTTCCTCCTTGAAAACGGTCGTGTAGACGCGGAAAAAAGTGAGAACGAAAACGGACTTTTGCGTTTTTGTTTCAGACCGTCCCCATGTAAAGTGGGCCTTAATTCCACAAAATACCACACACGTACATCACATCAGTGACTCAGGAAGGGAAGTCCTGTCTGCTCAACATAGGAACGAATGGACACCGAATGTAGACCAACCTACACGTTTTTTGTTTCATTTTTTATTCGGCCCAAAGGCTTGAAATCTATTTAAATAATTAGATATAAACAGAGGTCATATTTAATTTCAGATACAGTCATATTTATCCAGCAAACAAACAGTTGGTTACGGGTTTTTACATCATCTTGGTTCTCGCTTCTGCTGCTTGTTTGATCAGAATACACTGTTTATTTTAATTCATTCACTAGTGCATATTATTTTTCCACCAACCTATTCTTCCTCTCACATTTATTTTTCCATATTATATTGGTACACATAAATTGCAGAATAAAATACTGTATATATTGGTGTAGAACAGAAAAAAATGAGTAATGATCCTTTGATATATTCACTGTAAAATGAATTAATCAGAGTTCTGGGAATCTACCAGTCACACTTACCAGTGCGTTCTCTCGCAGGTCAGTGGCCTCTCTGAGTGGCAGGCCGGCAGAGCGAAAGGTGTCGTCTAACACTTTGATGGCCGTGTTTCGGAGGGTGACATACTCCCTTCCTCGACGCACTCCTCGCTTCACAGATAGGCCCCGTCTATGAGCCTTGCCTCCACCACGGCGGTTAGTGATAGCCACGTGCACAAACAGACTGGCGTGCGGTAAAGGCTCTCCTGCCAGGCACAGCAGTGGCACATTCCTGTAGCCAGGCTGTAGGCATTCAAAAGCGATGGTGTACTGGCCAATAAAGTCATCACCAATATAGTCATCATCCAGTACGACAAACCGCAGCAGTGCCAGTTCTGGCATGTTCACCTACAGAGGGAGGATTTTAAAGCCCACACACACTAATAAATAAAAAGCAGAAAACTCAACATGTTAAAATATTTTTTTGACATTTGCATTTTTTGAAGTCTAATTTGGAATGTTATAATTATAGGGATTTTTAAGCGCACTCAACCACACACAACCACTGTCTGGATAAATCCAAATACTAAGCACCAAAATACACATCTACTAAAGATGTGCTCGTATTAAACTGGATTTTTATCCAAAAACGAAATTTACGTACAGTTTGTGCACCATTTTAATCTCAGGTTCACAGTAAGTTGTGGTAAAATGGGCTGCTCTTCCAATAGTGTATATCGATATCAGCAGATATTACTCATAATTTGTTATCAAGGCCAATATGTTGTCAACTCTGTTCATTTATTTATTCAACAGAATTCAGAGGACAAATGTGCCAGTAGGAACAATGCTCAATCCGTGCAGGGTTCCTCTCCTCAAAGCTTTAAATGAATAGCCGTGTTTGGAAAAACAGAATGTGTGCATGACACAGCATATATTCACACACACACACACACACACACACACACAGGTGAGTAAGCCAGACTTGTGTGTGTTTGTACATGTTTTAAAAGCAGGACATACCAAAGAAAAAACAGCAAGCAAGCAAGCAAGCAAGAAGAAAGAAAGAAAGAAAGAAAGAAAGAAAGAAAGAAAGAAAGAAAGAAAGAAAGAAAGAAAGAAAGAAAGAAAGAAAGAAAGAAAGAACATTGTAGACAACACAAATGTATGGCTGTATGATGTATAATATTATAAACACTAGTTCTGCAATACAGAAATCATAATTGTTTGTTTATTAATTGTACTTTATCATTTTTAGATGATTGTTTATCATGCTCATTGTACTTCATCACTTTTCTTCCATATTCTACATCATAAACCTTTTCCTAAAATATTTCCCGAATATATCCTAAAATGTAGAAATGTCTTTGAATTAAAACAACACCGCTTCTTAGTCACATCAACTAGGTGTGCTTTTATAGATTCAATATAAGACTATTAGACTGAAAATGAATGACTTAATATTTATCATGTCATTAAAATCATATCAGTCATTAAAAAGCAATTTCTAATATTAAACTATTGTGATCATAATCTAATAATAAGCGTAAGATACAAATACAGAGAGATGGGTATCATTAAGGATATACTGCTCTCTATGATGAGTGTGTTTAATGAAAAATAGCCAAACTCTCTGAAGTGTGTGTGTGTGTGTGTGTGTGTGTGTGTGTGTGTGTGTGTGTGTGTGTGTGTGTTAATTGTGAAGCAACAGCCACCATAATGCCACAATAAGATGCATTTAATCCTCATCCCAGTGCGGTAATCAATGAGGGTCAGAATGAGTCTTAATTACACTGAGTTTGATTCCTCAAACATATGAGCATTCACAGGCAAAATAGCCTTTTTAATTGATCCAGGGACAACTTGTCCTTATTTGCATTCCTTAATTACAGGTTGACTATGATCTGTGTTAGCAGTAGCATTAATTGTTGCTTCTATAATTGCGGATCTGAGAGAGCAATTTGCACCTACAGTACGTGCCATTACTGAAGCTACATCTTTAATGACAGGTCTTAAGCTGGGCATACACTGTGCGATTTTTTCAATCGCGGTATTCAGCTGCTGCTCACACTGTACGAGTGAATCGCAGCTTACGATTCCTGTTCTCACACTATACGATCCGATGCTCGGATGCGATGCTCGGATCCGATGCTCAGGATTTCAAACAGGTTTGATTTTCATCCGATCGATCGGGAGGAGGTCGTGAGGTGTTAATCGCTTGTCGTTACCCCATGTATACTACACGATCCGAGATGCACGATTGAGCCAAAACTCGGCCCGATCTCCAAAATAGTTGCACGAGTGAAAATCGTGTCAAAATCGGGACAAAAATCGCAGTGTATGCCCAGCATAAGTCATTAACCTTATTATAGCTTTATAACACTGCATATTTGGAATATCACAAAAATTTTTTTTACATAATTTATCAAACGCTTCATCACCGATGTTCAACAAGCTCAGAGTCGTCATCTGGTCATTTTCACACGATTACTTTTTAAGATCATACAAACGGAGAGCAAAGTCACTTTCATAGGCAACTACAGTATATGCTAATTGATACCATACTTCAGGAGGAACAAAGTCACACCTATATAAACATACAGTACACTCACTGAGCACTTTATTAGGAACACCTGTACACCTACTCATTCAGGCAATTATCTAATCAATCAGTCATGTAGCAGCAGAGCAATCTATAAAATCGTCCAGATACGGGCCAGCAGCTTCAGATAATGTTCATATCAATCATCAGAATGAGGGTAAAATTGTGATCTCAGTGATTTTGAATGCAGCATGATGGTTGGTGCCAGACGGGCTGGTTTGCATATTTTTATCACTGCTGATCTCCTGGGATTTTCACACACAACAGTTTCTAGAGTTTACTTAGAATGGTGCAGTAAAGAAAAAACATCCAGTGAGCAACATAAACACCTTGTTAATGAGAGAAATCAACTGAGAATGGTCAGACTGGCCCAGGCTGACAAAAAGGCAAATCAGGTAACCACTCTGTACAATTGTGGTGAGCAGAAAAGCACCTCAGAATGAACAACACTTCAAACAATGAGGTGGATGACCGACAACAGAAGACCGTGTGAGGTTCCCCTTCTGTCAGCCAAGAACAGAAAGCTGAGGCTGCACAGGCTAACCAACAGTGGACAGCTGAAGACTGGAAAAACATACCCTGGCCTGATGTATCTGAGTTTCTGCTGAGGAGGCACACAGAGAGCAGGGTCAGAATTTGGTGCCAACAGCATGAATCCATGGACCCAACCTGCCTTGTCTCAACAGTCCAGGGTCTTGGCACACTTTGGGCCTGTTAATACTAATCAATCGCTGCTTGAATGCCATAGCCTATTTGAGTATTGTTACAGACCATGTGCATCCCTTCATGGATACAATTTACCATCTTCTATTGGCTACTTCCAGCATAATAATACGCCATGTCACAAAGCAAAAGTCGTCTCAAACTGGTTCCATGAACCTGACGATGAGTTCAGTGTTCTTCAGTGGCCTTCCCAGCCACCCGATCTGGATCCAGTAGAACGTCTTTGGAATGTGGTAAAACAGGAGATTCACAGCATGAACGTGCACCTGAAAAATCTGCAGGAATTGCATGATGTAATCGACACGGTCAACATGGACCAAAATCTTGAAGGAATGTTTCCAACATCTTGTGGATTCCATACTACGAAGAACTGAGGCTGTTTTGAGAGCAAAGGGAGGCCCTACTCAGTATTATTGTCTCTCATCTCATCTCATTATCTCTAGCCGCTTTATCCTGTTCTACAGGGTCACAGGCAAGCTGGAGCCTATCCCAGCTGACTACAGGCGAAAGGCGGGGTACACCCTGGACAAGTCGCCAGGTCATCACAGGGCTGACACATAGACACAGACAACCATTCACACTCACATTCACACCCACGGTCAATTTAGAGTCACCAGTTAACCTAACCTGCATGTCTTTGGACTGTGGGGGAAACCGGAGCACCCGGAGGAAACCCACACGGATAGCACTACATACGTCTGTGTCTATGTGTCAGCCCTGTGATGACCTGGCGACTTGTCCAGGGTGTACCCCGCCTTTCGCCCGTAGTCAGCTGGGATAGGCTCCAGCTTGCCTGCGACCCTGTAGAAGGATAAAGCGGCTAGAGATAATGAGATGAGATGAGACATTAAATACGTTTCTATTTAAATACATTCTAAAAAAATTATTTGTTCTTTTAACTTAAAAAAAAAGTTAGTAAGGCCACTCATTTTATATTATCTGGTTGACGGATCCACCGAAGTGCTGAGAAAAGGGCCGCTTGAAAAAAAATATTCAACTTTATTTTTAATTTTTCCCCCGCCGATCTCTCAAAAGATACCGATGTGAAAATAATTTTATTTAATCTAAATTAAACGTTAAATCGCATCTTTATCATGACCAGGCCCGCCGACAGGGGGGGACAAACGGGTTGTCCCGGGCCCAGGAATGGGGAGGGCCCAGAACTGGGCTCTCATGAAGTTGCGATTAAATTATTTTATTTCATTTCATTTCAAAATGTGTTGATTTGGGGGAGAAATGTGCTATATTTGCATTCAATAAATGATTTCTAGATTTTTTGCCTTTATTGTCTTTGAAAAAGGCATCAAGAACCCCCTACCACCCCTAATGCAAAAATGGTTTGGTCTGACTCTTTGATTAAGGGGAAAAAAACGACATCATTCGATCATAGCGCTTCGACAATCAGCGTGCGTGCCATTTGCCAACATGCACAAGTCAGGAGCACAGAAAAGAAAAGAGAAAAAGAGAGGAAGAAACCAAGAGACTCAGGGGCTCACTGCATAAATATTTTAAAGATTTGGATGATGCAGCAGGTACTAGCAAAGGCAGTGGGGCAGCTGAGCCAGGTAAGACACAGCCAACTTTTTCCAGCCCCGTAAAGTAACCCCAACCAAGGCACGCGCGGCACGCAATTCATGTTACAAACGAGGGGAGAGCAAGTCATACTGAAGACCATATCAAACGCACAGGGCATTGAATCATTTCATAACCACAACGGCTTAATAACATTGTGTTTCATATATCTGATTGAAGCTAAGAATATTCACATATCCCGCCGTTTCTCGAGCGGTGTGTTGTTCTCTGCTTTTCACACTGGACAGTACGCACGTGCAGTATACTATGTTCGCCCCCAGCCCTGCCCGAAATCCCCCGTCCATCGTTGCTCCTTCAAGAGCACCCCAATCGCGTGATTATAGTAGACTATCCACGAGTTTAGGAAGGCATTGCGGGGGCTGTCGCATGCAGGCTTGGGGCGTAACGGAATACATTTAATGTCGTTCGGATAAAGGATACAAAATAACAGTAACCGCTTATTCCGTTACAGTACAGGGGGGAAAGATTCAGTGAAATTGGGGATTACTTCACAGGATCACAATGTGTGTGAGGTTGCTGGTTTGGGGCGCTTTTTTTTTGTTAAAATGTTAAAACTGTAAAAATGTTGAAATGCTAAAATGAAATGGTTGTTGACCAGTTGAATGGTTTTTGAATACCTGTCATTTAAGGGTTGGAGTGATAAGAGAGGTGGGTGTGTGTGTGTGGGTTGGCCCGGGGGGGGGCCCATTCAGAGCATTTTGTCCCGGGCCCAGCCAAAGCTGTCAGCGGCCCTGATCATGACCATTTGATACCTCGCGATACAACTTGTCATTTTTTTGGTCACTGTATTGACCCCACTGTATTCGTGTCTCGAGAGTTCCCAAAGTGCATTGCGAATAATGGCGGCGTCCAGGAAGCGTGTTCATGCCATGTGAGAAGAATCGAATAACAAATCACAATGACTTCGTTCGTGCAGGTTCGTTTAAATGGGGGACAAGCTGCATTTAAGCAGTCTGCCGAAGGAGAAACTGTCGGTGAGTTTATTATGCGCGTGGCAGACTGTGCTCTGGCCGATATCCTGACCATTAGAGTCGGCAACGATGGTCATCGAGCAGGTTTGACACAAGCCGACCTACAGATGCCCATGACAGTTGTAGTGGACGAACTTGGTTACAAGTTTTTTACAGCGGACATAAGGATCGATCCAGTTGCAACAGATAAAAAAAGTGACAGTTGCCCATCAGCATTTGATGTCCTCATGAATGTCCAACGAAAGTACACATCCTTGCCCGCAAAAAGGTATGACAAATGGCTGAACTTAAATTAATATTTGTTTCATTAATATGAACGCATGTCAATATTTCAACTGGAAACTTCTTTTGGTAGACTAGTACATATATTTTGGGTTAATTAATTTCAACAAATCAGCCAAAAATTTTAAGTGCATTATTATTATTTTTTCCTCCGACACATTTTTTTCATTTAAAGAAAATAATTTTTTTTCAATCTTGTAGCCTTATTTTTTTTCTTATTTCGCCCTACATCACACAATTTGACCTGAAAAATCCGTCAACCAGAAAATAAAAAACGAGTGGCCTAACCGGGCTGCCTAAAAATTTTGAGTTCACTGAAACTCATACAGTAAGTTAGCACAATGCTACTTGATTGCCTCATTGTGCTAACTTCCTGTATGAGTTTCAGTGAGTCAAAATTTTAAGGCAGCCAAGTAACTAACTTTTATATGCTAAAACAAGTAACTTTTGCAGTATATTTGTAATGTGCTTTGCAATCCGAGTGTTAATTTGTCAGGCATTGCTGAATTTACGTTATTCCTATGAGAAGTTAGTGGTTGTGTGCTGCACTATCATGGGTCATGTAGGACATTGCTAGCACTATTACATAGATAGGCATTTAAAATACAGTGACCAGACGTCCCGGTTTGTCCAGGACTGGGCGTCCCGAGTCCTGACAAATATCTGTAAAACACTAAAATGTCCCGGTTTTCAACATCTCATCTCATTATCTCTAGCCGCTTTATCCTTCTACAGGGTCGCAGGCAAGCTGGAGCCTATCCCAGCTGACTACGGGCGAAAGGCGGGGTACACCCTGGGCAAGTCGCCAGATCATCACAGGGCTGACACATAGACACAGACAACCATTCACACTCACATTCACACCTACGGTCAATTTAGAGTCACCAGTTAACCTAACCTGCATGTCTTTGGACTGTGGGGGAAACCGGAGCACCCGGAGGAAACCCACATGGACACGGGGAGAACATGCAAACTCCGCACAGAAAGGCCCTCGCCGGCCACGGGGCTCGAACCCGGACCTTCTTGTTGTGAGGCGACAGCGCTAACCACTACGCCACCGTGCCGCCCTAAAAAAATAATAATAATAATAATCACATATATCGTATGTTTATCATGTTCTGTCCCAGGCATTATTCCCTAACCCAATCAAAAAACAAACAATGCACCATGCATCTGAATTCAACACTGATTTGTCTGAATGTGTGTCAGTCAATCAGTGGCTCTTGCTATGACACTTGTAGCTCGGTCTGATTGAATCTGTCACTAACGGTTTGCTCTGATGCTGAAGAGAAAGTCAGTGTTTTCTAAAGACCTCTGGGAGACTAACCCATTTCTTCGTGAAGCAACCGGCTACGAAAGTGCTGCGTTCTGTACATACTGCAAGTGCACATTTTCAGTCTCATACGGTGAAAAATCCAATATAAAAGATTAAGACGGACAAACATCAGCGATGGCTCCAAGTGAGAAGTTGCACCGTTGTGGCCTATGACATTGCGGGGCAATCGCCAGGGACAGTGAACTGAAACGGGCTGCTCAGGAGAGGAGCTGAGCCTACAATCTAGTGTTCTTCTTAAAGATATGTTTCTTTAAAGGCTCTTTTGTGGTTTGTTGTTAGCAAGGTGCAACAGTGGTTTAATGTTTTGACGTTTTAATCTTTGTAAACTCGCCATTTTTAAGTTAATTCTGTGATTAAGTTGATTCTGTGAAAATTACAGAGTTGAGAGCAGCAATAAAACTCACTGTGACCAGCTGGTGACACTGCATTGTGAGAATGCAAGTTAAAGTTATTTTTATGGTATAAAAACTGTGAGAAAAAAACGGGTTTAGTTATTTATAGGCTATTCTAAGATTTTTGCTCATTGTTTTGTTGGAAAAAAAAAAGCTGGCAGCCAGCACTTGTGCACACTTTCAAATACGCACACTTATGTTTTGAAAGGTATTCGAGTATCAATAAATGTTATATTACACAAGTGCAATCCTTGAGTTTTGTGTTTATTATAGTGTTATTATATAGTTTTCAAATACGCTATGTTTTTGTGGATGACGTTGAAGGGTGTAGTCACTAGGTGTGCTGAGCGCTGAAATGATTGTCCCCCATCTTTATAAAAATGCCAATGGTGCATGTATCATCGTGTACATGTGCACGTGCATGAACCTGCGGTACATCGAAGGGTCCCGGTTTTGGGGTTTGAAAATATGGTCACCCTAATTTAAAAGAAAAAAATTAGTGCTGTCAAAAATGTCGCGTTATTAACGCGTTAACTTGACTCAATTTTAACGGCGATAATTTTTTTATCGCAAGATTAACGCTCTGTGACATGATGTAGGTTTTTCATAAGCTTTTGAAACTGCCAGGAACTTGGAACAGAGACTTTGCTTAGAAAAACGATAGCAGCTAGACTGTAATGCCACGCCCCGCACAGCCAGAGTCCTCTGCCCTCCTCCCCCAAAAGAACCAGCGCGGGCAGGGCGCGCTAGTAGAGATGGGATTTATGGCTCTTTGATGGAATCCGCATCTTTGTGATCCGTTCTTTGAAAAGAGCCGTTCAAAAGACTGGCTCATTTGGCTCTTTTTAAATATTTATTCAGTTTTAAGAAGACAGCGTCTAAAGAAGCCAGATCCCTCTGAACTGTAAACTCAATGCTATCCCAGAAATCCTTCCTGTAATATGCAAATTTGGCCACCTCCGATTGGACAGCGCGACGCATCAACAGGCAGAAAGTGTAAAAGTACAAAATGTGTTAAGTGAGCTGAAACAGTAAAGATCAGATTCAATGCAATGTTTATCAACGAACAACTTAAAGTTAATATAATAGTGTACTTTATATTATAATCAAGCATGTCAAGCCTACCGTCACTGTGTAACCTGTCTCTCTGATTAGAGTTGTAGACTAACTCAAGCAGTAGATCACTTCACTCATGGTTCTTTTGCTAGCCCCGGTGTTCGGCTTAGGTTTCACTTTGCAGTGGCTGTGTCAAGACGTGTTATGCTTTGCAATAAAAAAAACATTGGTACAAAGCAAGCCCATTCACTTTTTTATGCTGATAAGAGAATTACAATGGTTTTTCATGTGACAAAAATGTGCGATTAAATTGCGATTAATCGCGAGTTAACTATGACAGTCGCGACATTAATCGCGATTAAATATTTTAATCGCTTGACAGCACTAAAAAAATATATATATTCAGCAATTTCAAACATAAGAGATCATGGAAAGCTTTGCTGTGAGCTCAAATTAATATGCAAATCATTCAGGGTGGATTTTTCTTTCCTTCAGTGTTATTAGTGTAGCTGGTAGCTAATCAGGTTTTTGTGTATGGTTGTGTATAAGATGATTCAGTGGATGGCTGATACTTGAGAATCTTTGCAGCCTTACTTATTTGTTGCTTCACTTTAAGCTAAATTCTGCCAAATATGCTCCGTGCATATTTACATAGAAGGTTTTGAAGCCATCTTCTACCATTATATTTCAAAGACTAAGTCCACTTTAGACTTAAAGCTCTTACAAAACTCAAGTAGTTAACCATTTTTATCACGAATGTATCCATCAATATAGAAATGAACCAGTGATAATATAATTCTTCCCTGATGTCTTTTGTCCTCCAGTAATTACAAGCCTGTCTGATTCTTAATCCCAATCGACATTTAAATAGCTTGACTGTTAAATCCAGCTTGTCAGGCTTCTCTTGAAATATGCCTTGCAGAAATATTACTGTTAATGTGCAAATCAATAGCACCAAATTTATCTTACCTGAAACTCAAATGTCTCATCAAATAGCGGGTTATCCTGGTTCTGGGCTGCAGTGCGAGTTCTCTGTTCAGCACAGTCTGCTGGTATGCCATGAAGTTCCAGCACCACATAGGGGTCGATGACTTCACCCTTGGCCCCAGAACCCTGTGGTTTGGGCAGACTGTGAGCACTGATAACTTTCACCCTGAGAGTCTGCGGTGGGACACCAGGCACGCGGCCCTGTGACTGGGCACTGAAGTAGGAAACCTCATCTCGCATGACAGCTGGCTTCAGCACATATCCACAACCTCCATTCTGTGCAAATCGGCCTCGGTTTAAATCCAACATGGCACCTGGTGTCTGCTGGTTGAGTGCCACCAGCTGCACACCTCCTTTCCAGTAGCCTTGTGGGTTGGGGTTGCTGGAGTCCAGCCGGACTGAGCTGGGTCGCACTCGAGTAAGACAGCGCTTAGTGAAGCTTACCAGCTCCTCTGGGCTCTCGCTTGCCAACCGACCTGCTTCACCCTCACCTAAAGAGCACAGGGTCCAATAAGGGGAGTCTGGGAAAACTGGAGTGTTGGGTGTGGAGGGAGTGGAAGGAGGAGAGGCTTGCTGAGACTGCTGGGTGTTGGTACGGTGAGCATAGAAGTTACGGCTACCAGTGCGAGCCACTGCAATTAGATCAGAAAGCTCTTGCCGCAATCGAAGTCGCCTTGGCTGAGGGGGAGGTGGGACCACCAGAACAACCCCTAGGTCTTCCTCCCCAGGAATGGTCATCCGACGACCAGCCAGTGGACCTCCGCCACCAATCTCCTCATCCTCCTCAGATACTTCTCCCTCAGAGCCTTCCTCTTCTGGAGGCAGCTTCTTGCCTACCAGCAGTACCCTTCCCTTTAGCTGCTCAGGAGAGGGCAACGTGGTAGTGCGTACCCCAGGAGTAATGGGCAAACATTCAGGCCTGTACAGTTTTGCTCCAAACACCTTCTTTAGGTGCAGTGCTAGAGTGTGCTGCTGACTAGGGGAACATTGCTGACACAAGTATAGGAGCAATGGGTACTGAGAGGTGAGAAAGGCATATTTGTTAATCACTTCCAGAGCACTGTGCAGTGTGATTAGGCTATGATGGTGATGATGGTGATGGTGATGATGATATTGCTTGGTGTCTGACTCATGATCAACCCCCAAAAGCGGCTCCCCATCAGGTCCATCTGTTACACCAAGCTCCAAACATCGACACCCAGACTGTAGTGCTCGTGTTAGCCCAAACAGATCAGCCTTGCCATGTACTTGATCATCTAGCAAGTAGGAGCGGTAGGATGAACTGATGTAATAGTGGCACAAGGGCAAGGTCATGTCATGACATACATACTGGTGCTCAGGGTCAAACAGCTGGCACTCAGTTGACTGAAGGTAGTGGGTGAAGCCATCTAGGCCCATGAGGCCTTTTTCACGGCAAACTGCAGAGGGTTCAAAGCGCTGCAGGAGCTCTAGGCAGCCTTCAGTGGTGGCCAGCGGCAGTCCCTGCTCAGTTTCCAAGAAAAGACGTAGGTCCTGTACATCTAGGCACTCCCGGTCTTTTGATAGCTGCACTAAAAGGAAGTAAACATCGGGCCGGGTGCACAGCTCACAGTAAGCCTCCTGGAATTCTTCAAGTGTCACATGAGATGTCAGCTTCTCCTTACTACGCTGGATCTCCTTAAAGCGTAGACGCACCTAAACCATGAGTGTAGAGGGGGGAGAAGTTTGTTGAGTTCTATAGTCTATATGCTGTGAACACAGTTTGAAGCTTAGTCAATAAAAAGAACACACCTCATTAAACAATAGTGAGAGATGGCATTTTCAAACATTATCGGAGGTATTTTTACAGTTTAAAAATGTTCAATCTTGAATTCTTAAGGGTTTGGTTATTTGGTTGTCCTCTTGTGGATCAGTGAAATAAAACATCGCATACAAACCAGGGCTTTCCTTTAAGAAAAGTTCTAAGAGTGTAAGTTCCTCTATTCTTTATTGCAATGTTAAAGCTTAAAAAATGTGGACTATCTATGAACTGTTTATCCGTTTATCCATCTGTCTCTAAATCCAACCTGTATACAAATCCAGCACAAACATTAATGGCAGATTTCAACAGAAATTTGACATGATCAAGCATATCCAAGATTACAGTACAATAATGAGTGCTGCAAATCATAGCAACAGCACAGACTCTACACTTTTCTGCCCTCACTGTTTGCTCTTTCATGCCTTTACTTGTCTTTTCTGTTCCCACATGAAGCAGATGCCTCACACTCCTATCACAGAGACTTTGAGGCAATGGTACTGTTGCTCGTCTGTCCTCCTTCTGTCCTCAGCTGTCAGCAACCTTCCCCTCCACACACACACACACACACACACACACACATCTGTGCAGCTGTTAAATTCCACTCCCCCAGTCATTGTGAAGCGCAGCAGCCAGACTGAGTAGTGATGTAGAGACTTGGGTCTTGGAATAACCACTGATCCTGAAATTGCATCCATATAACTTTTGTTTAACACTATGGACAGTCCCCTGCTGCTTTCATGCTTTCAACCCCAGCATTTTACTCTCACATATTTAATAATCACGCTCATTAAAAACAACCCAGTGGGTTTACCTCTCTGGGTGAACCCTTGAAGGTTCGACATAGAGGATTCTTCTTTCAGGAAAGGTTCCAAAAATAACCCATTCAGAAAGTTATAACTAACGAGACCATCAATGACAGCGTCGCTCACTCCGGCCCAATCTAGTCCAGAATGAACAATCTAAAGTGGGCCACCTTGCACAATAAATGTTGCAAGCTATATACACTATATACAAGCTATATATAAAAGCTATACACACCTTAGGAATACCGACCTATTTGCCAGAAAGAATCCAAAATGGCGAGGAATTGACCGAGAAGAAGCGATTTTTGTTGAACTGCTCATTAAGGTTTAATTAGTCCATTACTTCATTAATATTTGTAATTAAGCAAATTTGGGTAGAAGTTATATGCACCCTAGGTACCCCTACCTTCATGCCAGAAAGAATCAAAATCAGTGAAGAATTGAGGGAGAAGAAGCGATTTGTGTAGAAACTGATCATTAGGGCTTAACTGCGCCATATCTTCATTATTAATTGCAGTTATGCAAATTTGGATAGACGCAATATGCACCCCAGGCAGACCTACCTTCCTGCCAAGAAGAATAAAAATTGGTGAAGAATTGAGAGAAGAAGAAGCGATTTTTGTGAAATGTGGATGCCGCCGGACAACACATGATAGCACAAGCTCATCGCCTGTCAGCCAGATGAGCTAATAATCAGTCAAAGAACTCTCAAGGACGAGCTCTAACAAGACAATTGGTCAGTCTTCCTTTTTGGTGCTCTAAACTGTAATAACACATTAACATTTTACGCAAGTTTCATCTCATCTCATTATCACTAGCCGCTTTATCCTGTCCTACAGGGTCGCAGGCAAGCTGGAGCCTATCCCAGCTGACTACGGGCGAGAGGCGGGGTACACCCTGGACAAGTCGCCAGGTCATCACAGGGCTGACACATAGACACAGACAACCATTCACACTCACATTCACACCTACGGTCAATTTAGAGTCACCAGTTAACCTAACCTGCATGTCTTTGGACTGTGGGGGAAACCGGAGCACCCGGAGGAAACCCACGCGGACACGGGGAGAACATGCAAACTCCGCACAGAAAGGCCCTCGCCGGCCACAGGGCTCGAACCCGGACCTTCTTGCTGTGAGGCGACAGCGCTAACCACTACACCACCGTGCCACCCATTGTTCAAATTGTGAAAAACAATTCAAATTTGCATGTTTATAATTCATAAAGTAATTAATAGTAACACTTGCCCTCATTTACCTATTATGTTGCAATATAATTTCAATACTGATAATGGCAAACAGTCATAGACTTGTACAGAGGTTTGACAAATCATGTCTGTCCTACCCAGCTGTCTTACCTTTGCTTCCTTAATTCTAGGGCATAGCCTGCAGATGGTCGCCACAGCTATGTCCTCTGACACAATCCCGTGCCCATCCTCATCTCCCAGGGCAAATTCTGCTGCCAGCCAGTCCCTCCTCAATCTGCTTCCCATGCTTGTCTCTCCTACTCCTCCATCTCCTCCACCTCCACCAGCCAAGGCTCCAGGGTGGGACAGCAAATACCGCAGGCCAGTCACCCAGATGTTTGCTACATCAGATGACAATGCCACCAGGTCCAGGGACTGATATTCATCTCCATGAATGATGGAGAATGCAGCCTCTTCAGCCAGCTGGTCTGATGAGCCATTATGGAGAAAGGTTTCAGTGCTTTTGCCTGTGCGGACCTCCCGGATAGAGGAAATGTCCAGTCGGGCACGATCCGCATCCTTTTTTGACGGCTCCCAACGCAGACAGGCTTGTTCAGGGTCCAGAGTGTAAAAACGGCAATAAATATGCGAGTTGGGGCGCACTTTTTTTAGCTCACAGCCACCCTGCATAAAAGCCAAACAGTCAGCTGCGCTGCTCACTTTCTTCTCTGATGGCATACTGCTGAAGGAAACTGTTTTCTTGCGTCCACCGCCAACTTTGGTGACTGATGGGTCCTACAGGGAAGATAGCATAATTCAGGTTCAGTTACAATTCTGGAGAAATGTCTTAATCAGAGATAAAGGTACACTGAAGAACACTGAAAGACAGGGCATTCAGGGTTTTAAAAGTACTCAACTGAAAGCATAACTGTGATTTTATATGTAAAATTAATGTCATATATAGTAATATGTACAGTGGATATAAAAAAAAGTGTACACACCCCGTTAAAATGATCGTTTTTTCTGATGTAACAAAAATGAGACCATGATAAATAATTTCAAAACTTTTCTCACCTTTAATGTGACCTATAACCTGTACAATTCAACTGAAATACAAACAAATCTGTTAGGGGGAAAAACATTAAAAATATGTTTAAAAAGTGTACAATAAGCTGGTTGCATAAGTGTGCACACCCTTAAATTAATACTTTGTTGAAGCACCTTTTGATTTCATTACAGCATTCAGTCTTTTTGGGTCGGGGTCTATCAGCCTGCCACATCTAGACTTGGCAATATTTGCCCACTCTTCCTTGCAAAAGCGCTCCAAATCTGTCAGATTGCGAGGGCATCTCTTGTGCACAGCCCTCTTCGGGTCACTTCACAGATTTTCAATTGGATTTAGGTCTGGGCTCTGGCTGGGCCATTCCAAAACTTTAATTTTCTTCTGGTGAAGCCATTCTTTTGTTGATTTCAATGTATGCTTGGGGTTACTGTCATGCTGAAAGATGAAATTCCTCTTCATCTTCAGCTTTCTAGCAGACACCTGAAGGTTTTGGGCCAAAATCGACTGGTATTTAGAACTGTTTAGAATTCCCTCCACCTTGAATAAAGCCCCTGTTCCAGCTGAAGAAAAACAACCCCAAAACATGATACTGCCACCACCATGCTTCACCGTGGGTATGGTGTTCTTTTGGTGATGCGCAGTGTTGTTTTTGTGCCAAACATACGTACATTTTGGAATTGTGGCCAAAAAGTTCAACCTTGGTTTCATCAGACCAGAACATATTTTCCCACATGCTTTTGGGAGAGTTGATGTATTTTTTTTGCAACATTTAGCCAGGCCTGGATGTTTTTCTTTTTAAGAAAAGGCTTCCGTATTGCAACTCTACCCCATAGTCCAGACATATGGAGAATACGGGAGATTGTTGTAACATGTAGTGCACAACCAGTACTTGCCAGAAATTCCTGCAGCTCCTTCAGTGTTGCTGTCGGCCTCTTGGCAGCCTCCCTGACCAGCTTCCGTCTTGTTTTTTCATCAATTTTGGAGGGACGTCCCGTTCTCGGTAATGTCCCATATTTTCTCCACTTCTTGATGACTGTCTTCACTGTGCTCCATGGTATATCTAATGCTGCGGAAATGTTTTTGTACCCTTCTCCTGACTGATACCCTTCAGCAATGAGATCCCTCTGATGCTTTGTAAGCTCTCTGTGAACGCTGGCTTTTGCTGGAGGATGCAACTGAGTAAATGTCTGAACTTTATTTGGGGTTAATCAGAGTCATTTTAATTGATGGCAGATGTGAACCCAAAAAGACTGAATGCTGTAATTAAATCAAAAGGTGCTTCAACACAGTATTAGTTTAAAGTGCATATTCTGGACCAATTTTGTTTTTTTTTTAATATGAAAGTATGTCCCTTTACACACTCGTCCAGAAGGGTAATTTTGCACAAGGCCATCTGTCTACAGCAGAAAAAAAGAAAATAACAAAACGCGTCTGGAAAAATCCCAAGGGAGTCTGAAGCCAGATTTGTGATGTTACCTGCAGAAGCGCCAGCAGGCTGCGTGAGCTTCCACAGTTTCAGTGCACAGTCTGTGTAGACCAAGCGCTCCTATTTCTCTCTCAATGTCCGGTCTTTTGGAAAATGATGAGTACTAATCCCATCATGATTGGTGTTGCTACACCCTCCTACAATACATCTGTTAACCATTTTAATAATTACATGATAACGTTGAAGAAATTTGCAGAAAACCACCAGGTCGTTTTCTCATAAACAAACCAGCGCTGACGTAGGATTCAGAAGGCGGCGTCCCGCATGTGACGTCACAAAAATCAATGTTTCCTGGGAAATCCAAATGCCAAGTTTTTTCAGAGGCGGACCGATTCGCCTCAAATGGCTTGATTTCAACTGAATTTTTCTGGTCTTGCACAAGGTAAAAAAATTGCACAAAATGCAACAGATATTTGACCAGAGTTTAATATTTCATCTCATTATCTCTAGCCACTTTATCCTGTTCTACAGGGTCGCAGGCAAGCTGGAGCCTATCCCAGCTGACTACGGGCGAAAGGCGGGGTACACCCTGGACAAATCGCCAGGTCATCACAGGGCTGACACATAGACACAGACAACCATTCACACTCACATTCACACCTACGGTCAATTTAGAGTCACCAGTTAACCTAACCTGCATGTCTTTGGACTGTGGGGGAAACCGGAGCACCCGGAGGAAACCCACGCAGACATGGGGAGAACATGCAAACTCCACACAGAAAGGCCCTCGCCGGCCACGGGGCTTGAACCCGGACCTTCTTGCTGTGAGGCAACAGCGCTAACCACTACACCACCGTGCCGCCCAGAGTTTAATATAAAATAGGAGAATTACAGTGATCTTGCGCCTGAATTTACCTGTGATATGCACTTTAAGGGTGTGCACACTTATGCAACCAGCTTATTGTACGTTTTTTTATTTTTCCCCCAAACAGATTTGTTTGTTTTTCAATTGAATTGTACAGGTTATAGGTCACATTAAAGGTGGGAAAAGTTTTGAAATTATTTATCGTGGTCTCATTTTTTTACATCAGAAAACCCTATCATTTTAACAGGGTGTGCACACTTTTTATATCCACTGTATGCAATATTATATAATAAAGACTATTGTACCACATTCTATGGCATTTCACTATCTTCCACCCTCTCCGTATCACAGTAAATTTCATCCTAAGTCACTTTCATTTAAAAAATTTATATCAAATAACTAAAACTGCACACATAATGATTAGAATTCACAAATAAGGACATTTAAGTGTTTCCAATTATAAGCTGTAATTGGAAACACACACAAGGTTGAATTACACATTTGCTTTGGTGAATAGTCTGGAACTTAAATCAAGCTCCTTGTCACATCAGCCCAGGATATTACACCTCCGCACTAGCAGAGGTCTCCCTCCCTCTGAGTGTTAAATTACTTCACTTAAACTTCTGTATGTACGGTGTATAAAATGAACTAAAACTACCATTCATTGTGAAGTCTTGCCACCTCTTTCTTGAGTGTGCACAAGTTCTGAGCCTTTATATAATGATTGCCTTTTCTGTTTTAGGAGCCTTGCCTCATTTTTGACTACTTTTTGCAGATTGTGCTTGTTGCTTGATGTGTGTTGACCACTGCCCTCCTTACAACCTTGATTTTGGATTGTGTATTGGTTTGTCATGTAATACACCTCAAGCAAACTTCAAATCTCTTTCTAGTCCTGTGTCTTATTCTCCTTCATTTCCTCTATGATAAATGTGCTTTATTTTCCCTCCATGGATGAGAATTCAGTATTGGTCCATTCTCCCTTCCACATCCTGAAGCTGTTGTACTGTCTAACTCTGATGAAAGGAATAGAGCAGTGTGTGGAAATGTCAGAGTGGCTAGGTCAAGAAATGTTTTGTTACAAGAAAACCTCCCTGTCCTCTCCATTTTATCAACTTTCTCTGCACTGCTTGTACTGTATATCCACTTTGCTTAACCTAAAATGACTGTGCAGCACTGTTACAGATTATACATTTGAACGTGCGAGGAAGATTCCATTTATTATCAAATCATAACCTCTCTCTGTCTGCAGAGACTCAGGTTGTTTTGCAGGTCAAGGGGCCCACAGGGCCCCTCCTGGGAAAAAACAGGGGCCCATTTCCCAGTGATTATCCTTCAGTTGAAGCAAACCTAGTGAGCGAAGCGAGCCCAATGAACAGCTGGGGCAGCCCAGGGGCTGATTTTTTCTTCTCAATTCTGTTTTTTTTTTTTGGCATTAGAAGCCATATGAAGCAATGTAGATGACAAAAATCAATGCTTCAACCAAATATATTGAGATATTGTTTAATCAGTGGCAATATTTTGGAATTCAACCACAGGCCACTATATATCACATCTATATTATCTCCTCCTTGTAAATTATAGCACAAGGATGGGTTTGTTTTTTGCATGCTGTGACGGTCTAATTCTGCTTGTCTCTAATCATCTCTACTTCTAATTTCAGAGAATCAGATGGGATGCTGAATCTTCAATCTTGGGTTCAAATTCAGGCTATGAAGTTTGAAAATTAATAATGTCTGATACTAGTAGTAGTAGTGGTTGCTGTTGTAGTGGTTGATGTTGCAGTAGTAGTTGTTGTAAATCTAGTATGACTAATTACCTTGGGTATCATGGGTATCAGTTTTTTCAGGTGAATGTACATACTCTCTTTCTGCCGAAGAATGACAAAATAGATGTATTTTTCTTATCCATGTTTTCTTGTCTCTTTCGAATATTCGTACATAGACCGTAAGACGCCACCTAGCGAAAGACTTGAATCAGGTTTTACTCGCTTGGGACGCTACAAACGGGGCGGCGTAAATACACGAATGGGTCTGAACGGGTCCGATGTATATTCAATATGGCGGCGGTCAAAACAAATTCATCCGATGCTAAAATCTGTTGAATATCCAGATAATTATGTTGGAAGTTGCATATTTGTGCAAGATTTTCGATATTGAGACCATGAAGTCAAGTAATACGCCACGAAACGTTCCAAATAGGGTATAAAATGCTCGCATCCATATTGGCCCCTGCCCCTCTCGACAATGCGTTCATTATTCGAAATAGTGCGTCTTAGACGCGGGCGCGCCAACAATCTGAGTCTCTGTGTCTGTTTACGCAAAATGAGATTATAAAAATACAACAGAAAATTTACACAATATTATCTAGTTATCAATTTGCTGGCAGTCAGCATATATGCAATATGAAACAATTTTATGACAAATAACAATTAGAAGAAGAAGAACTTTATTCATTACACGTACACTTGTGAAATTCCTCTCTGCGTTAAACCCGTCTGAAGCTGTGAACACACACATGCGAGCAATGAGCACACACACATACCCAGAGCAGTGGGCAACCATGCTAACAGTGCCCAGGGAGCAGTTGGGGGGTAGGTGCCTCGCTCAAGGGCATTTCAGCCAAAGGCCACGCCAATGTTAACCTAACCGTATGTCTTTGGACTGTGAAGAAGGAAACCCACACAGACCTGGGGAGAACATGCAAACTCCACACAGAAAGGCCCCCCCATCAGCTGCTGGGCTCAAACTCAGAACCTTCTTGCTGTGAGGCGACAGTGCTAACCACTACACCACCATGCCGCCCAATTAAAAAAGAAAAACCTGTAAATGAGCAGGTGTGTCCAAACTATTACCTCATTTGTCATTTGTTTTACCTCATCATTTTAATAAATGAGGTAAAACAAATGACAAATGAGGTAAAAGTTTGGACTCCCCTACTCATTCATAGGTTTTTCACTACAAAAAAACTGAAAACTGAATTTGAGGAGAAAATTACTTAATACTAGTGAAATTATCTTTCTGCATGGACAGATATTTTTACTTGGTAAGACATCTTGGAATAAGTTGGTTGCAATCTAGAACTAGGTTTAATAATCTCAGGATTGGTTTCTTCCATCCATCCATCCATCCATTCATCCATCCATTATCTGTAGCCGCTTATCTTGTTCTACAGGGTCGCAGGCAAGCTGGAGCCTATCCCAGCTGACTATGGGCGAGAGGTGGGGTACGCCCTGGACAAGTCACCAGGTTATCGCAGGGCTGACACATAGAGACAAAGAACAGGTGTAGAGGGTGTGGTATAAATACCTAGGAAAGGGAAGGGGGTGTGGTGTGTCATACAAAAAAAAAAAAGGGATATATACAGAGTGGGCACCAAAGGGCACCTTTCCCAAAACATAATTTACAATCAACTAGAATAAATCTATGCAATATTTACAATCAGTTACTTCAGAGGTCATAAAACTCTCTCTTCATCAGTCAGTCTTCAACAGATCTTCATCAGCCTCATGGCCTGAACATTGGAAAACAATTAAATACCATAAAAACCCACTACCCAATGTTCAGGCCATGAGGCTGATGAAGATCTGTTGAAGACTGACTGATGAAGAGAGAGTTTTATGACCTCTGAAGTAACTGATTGTAAATATTGCATAGATTTATTCTAGTTGATTGTAAATTATGTTTTGGGAAAGGTGCCCTTTGGTACCCACTCTGTATATATCCCTTTTTTTTTTTTTTGTATGACACACCACACCCCCTTCCCTTTCCTAGGTATTTATACCACACCCTCTGCACCTGTTCTTCGTTGCACTTGATGAAGGACTGAGCGTCTGAAACATCGTGCTATTAAAAATAAAAATGGGAGCATATAACAGTGTTGCGAACCTTTATTTTCTTTTAGTTATCTTCTGTTTGGTCCAGCACCTGTGCTACTGATGTGCGCGCATTCTCTGTTTTTTACATAGAGACAAACAACCATTCACACTCACGTTCACACCTACGGTCAATTTAGAGCCACCAATTAGCCTAACCTGCATGTCTTTGGACTGTGGGGGAAACCGGAGCACCCGGAGGAAACCCACATGGACACAGGGAGAACATGCAAACTCCACACAGAAAGGCCCTCGCTGCCCGCTGGGCTCGAACCCAGGACCTTCTTGCTGTGAGGCAACAGTGCTAACCACTACAGGATTGGTGTCTTGTATTTTTCTAATAGGAAATGCTTGATCGTTTCAACTATCTCATCTCATTATCTCTAGCCGCTTTATCCTGTTCTACAGGGTCGCAGGCAAGCTGGAGCCTATCCCAGCTGACTACGGGCGAAAGGCGGGGTACACCCTGGACAAGTCGCCAGGTCATCACAGGGCTGACACATAGACGCAGACAACCATTCACACTCACATTCACACCTACGGTCAATTTAGAGTCACCAGTTAACCTAACCTGCATGTCTTTGGACTGTGGGGGAAACCGGAGCACCCGGAGGAAACCCATGCGGACACGGGGAGAACATGCAAACTCCGCACAGAAAGGCCCTCGCCGGCCACGGGGCTCGAACCCGGACCTTCTTGCTGTGAGGCGACAGCGCTAACCACTACACCACCATGCCGCCCCATGAAATAACATATGAAACATATATAGATTCTTCAAAGTAGTTTACCTTGATGACGCTTTACACACTACTGGCATTATCTTAACCAGCTTCTTGAGGTAGTCACCTGGAATGCTTTTCAATTAACAGTTGTGCCTCGTCAAAAGTTAATTAGTGCAATTTCTTGCCTTCTTAATGTGTTTGAGCTCAAACAGTAAACAGTAAATGATAAAAATACAGCAAATAGCCCTATTCCACAGCTGTAGTAATCCATATTATGTCAAGAACCGCTCAACTAAGTAAAAAGAAATGACATCCATCATTACTTTAAGACATGAAGTGATTTTCTTTAATTAATAAAAATAAAGAAAAACCATTGAATTAGAAGGTGTGTCCAAACTTTTGACTGGTACCGTATATGGCATATTTAGGACACTGACCACTGAAGGGTTTACATGTCATAAACGTCAACACTATCTACAGTATTATTTATTTATGTAAGAAATGCCGGCTCTCTATATACACTATATATGCGTACAATTCAGATGTGAACAAGATGTGAGTAGGCTGAGTTAACAGTGATGGTAGTCCTGGTTTTGCCTGATCAGTAATACAATCAGTAGAACACAACCTGAGCTTCCAGAAGTTGTCCTTCATCAGACAGGAGAAACTTTCTGGACATTTTTTTTTTTTAATATAATCAAACCTTCCAGGTCAAAATTAACAAGACAGCAACCTTGGAGGAGAAACTGCAGATCCTCAAACTGTCATCTGTCTCAGTCTGTCTGACTCATTCCAGGGCTGGCAGATGTCATTCTTTAAAAACTGCTTGTTGCTCTGGATCAAGACCCAGCAGATGAGCCAGAACCAAGTGCAGAAAATCCAAGTCCATAGAGACTTAGAGCACACAGCTAAAAGAAAGAAGCCAGCAAAGTAGAGCAACTCATCCGTAAAGAGTTGGGCCAGCAACTATTACCATGTAGGGCTCTGGGACTAGAGGCATTATTACTGCTATCAAGGACACTGAGGTGGACACAGGAATGTAGGTAGGTCTGTGCCCCCCACACCAGACACCAAATCAGTATTCGCTAGGAAATCCTGATGTCTGAAGCAGAGATGTTAATCCACTGTACTGGTTTATAAGGAATCCTACAAATGAGACTCAATCTCCCTATGCTTTCTCCATTTTAATTCATTTTTATTAAACATTTTGGGGTCATTTTTAAAATCTAGTTATTAAAGGAGATATGCAGAACCATAACCTCACTTGTTTATAAATGCCTTGAGACCTCAAGAATGGCACAGGAATAGTTTTAAGCATTAATAATAAATCTAATATAGTAATTTTTATGATTAAAAATTATTCACATAGGTAGCGGTCTGAGTGAATGACCTTGACATCTGTGACGTCACCGCAGGAAGTCTATCGGTCTCATCGCCATTTCTGCTATACTAAAACACAGAGCTAAGCGCAACTTCGAGCTTCCGTTTTGAGCTAATTTATCGCCATGCCACGTAGATGTGTTGCTGGCGGGTGCAGCAACATAACAGAAGGTGGATTTATGTTGCATTTATGGCCCAAGAATGTTCAAACTGCAAAGATTTGGATGCATTTTGCGAGAAGTTCATGGGCACATTGGGCGCCTACAAAGTGGTCTCTCCTCTGCTCTGCACATTTTACTGAGGACTCATACGAGACCTCTGATCTGTTGAGGAGCGTTGACTATAAGCCCGTATTGAAAGAGGGTGCAGTACCAACAATTAAAGGAAAAGAAAACTACAAGAAAAGGAAAGTAAGTTCAGTTGCACCAGTTCTCCCAGAGTGTGAGCTGAGGGTTGTTGCTAAAACCCGGGATGGAACGGAACGGGACATGACATATTATTTGCTTGGGCAGTGACCTCCCCACGGTTGTTGCTAAAACCGGTGATGTCCCGTCCCGTCCTGGGTTTTAGTAATTGCCTGAGCCGAGCAGTAATGGTGGAGTACTCAGTATGGAGAAATTGGAGAATGAGTGAGCCAGCCGTCAGATTTCTCCGCTGGATATGGTTGCCTCAGCAGCAATATCTCGCCCTTACGTGAAAGAAGCAAATGAACAGAGAACTGAACGAACAACCGAAAGTCAGATTGTTTCAAAACAATTGGCCACAAGATTGGCCTTCAAGAAGCGAGAACACAGACGGGTAAGAAGCGACTCTCATTTGTTTACCTGCATTTAGATTAATACATGTAACTTGTATTGTGTGTTTAAGTTACTGGTATAAGATTATTTAATTTGCTTCAGAATGTGATTGTCTCAGTTCATCTGATTATTTAATTAGCCTTTTACGTTTTATCAGTGAAAATGCATGTATGTACATGTATGTTGCACAAGTTCTAACGCCTATCCTGTTTTAATGAGAGTCAACCCACAATCAAATGAAGTCAAATCAGTCTTAACTGAGCAAGTCGGTAACAGTATTTCTTACCATAAATTTTTATTTATATGACTTTGGTCTATAGCTGTCAAAAGCCTCAGCCTTAAAACTGGTTACTGCTGTGACGTCACGCACTCAGGGCTGGCTGGCTCAGCGGAGCAGCTCCAATGCCAACTTTGCGGTCGATTTTAACTCTCAAAAATATATTTCTTTAAATTCCCATTAATGCAGAATACAAGAGTCAAGGATGGAGATACTATCCACTCAGAAATGTACTTAAAAATAAAGGTTATGCATATCTGCTTTGAGTTCTTGCCAGGGAGTCAGCACTAAGCAACATGTGAAAATTATAAGACATAACAAGTGGTAGGAAAGTGGTAATAGTAGATGAGAAAATGTGTAAAGATGGTGTGTATTGAAAGTGGCGAGAATGGTGAGCTGAAAGATAGCTGGAAGAAGTAGAGTACTTGATGCCCAAATTAGCAAAAGAATAGTGAAAAGTGTAGGTTGAAAAATGGTTCTATAAATTACAACAACAGCATGACATAACCCAAACTGTATAAATATAGAAAAGATAAACAAGCCACCTGCATAGTGGAGTGGCACCGAGAAATGAAGTGGGGTTAAATATAGTCTCATTCTCCTCTCTCACTAATCACAAAAAATACAAGGAGGGTGATGGTGAGAAGAAGAGATAATGGTCAGCAAAAGGGAAGAGACTGAGGAAAACAGTCAAACAGTACAGGATGCTGTTAGAAAGTAATGATAGCCCCCAATCACATGGGAAAAGAAAAAAACAAAGGAGTAGAACAGTAAAGTGAGATTCAAGTTGATCCTCCTAGCCAGTGGCAGTATGGTGGTGTAGTGGTTAGCACTGTCGCCTCACAACAAGGAGGTTCTGGGTTCGAGCCCAGCGGCCGATGCTGTGTGGAGTTTGCATGTTCTCCCTCCGGGTGCTCCAGTTTCCCCCACAGTCCAAAGACATGGGGCAGTCATGGCCTGAGGTTGGGCTGAAGCGCCCTTGAGCAAGGCACCTAACCCACAACTTCTCCCTGGGTGCTGTAGTATAGCTGCCCACTGCTCTGGGTATATGTGTGTGGTAAATGCAGAGGTTAAGTTTCACCGTGTGCTTAAGTTTGTGTGACAAATAAAGGCTTCTTCTTCTAGTCACTGAGAAACCATTTTTAATTTTTATCTAATAACTGCTTAGACCCAGGCCTTTAGGAGTATTCTGGATTATCATCAATCATTACAGAGCTAGAGACCAGGTCTGTGTCATGGCAGAATAGAATGCTATGCTGAAAAATGCAAGTGTTAGAGCTATTTTATGGATTTTTTTGGCACATTAATAAATCAACTATAAATCAATTGTCATGAAAGGTCATGGGCAGCCTATTGAGAGATGTGCCTTCAGTAGTCATCTGTGAGTAAGTTAAGATCAGAAAACGATGAAACAGAGGCTGATTCACAACTGGAAACAGCAAACAGTAACAATAAAATGCAATTGATTATTCTATGTTCAAACAACTGAGCTTTGGGGTAAATGGTCATTCACCATTATAGGAACAATGCCATTGAGACAAACAACCATGACTCCCTATTAGGGTGGTCCCAAAATTTTTTTTTTTAGGAGTTTGTTACGACCACCTTACCTTTTTTTTTACATTGCCTAAAAGAAGTTATTGTGTGAAATTTGGTTAAGATTGAACAATGTTTAGAGGTGCCACAAAGCCATTAAAGTTTTCACTCAAGACACAATATAAAATAATGTGGCTTATTAACTGTTTCATATTAATACAAACAATACAGTAATATAACTTCCTGTGTTCAAAGTAACAATAGCTATTACTTGTCTGTGATTTTCTAAACCCTTCGGTATTATGGTATCTTGTGGAGATAAAAGAACACACTAAGGACTTCCCTAGCAGAAGGAAGCTTTCTCCCAGACAGTTCCTTGGAAGTGGGACCAATTAACCAAACATAATTGTCCTTTCTGGTGTTGTGCTTTGCATCACCGGTACTACTTGTATTACTGTTGCTAGCCATCTGAAAAACATAGAAAGAAAAACATTCACAACTTCATCAGCATATTACGATCAGCGCTCATTGTTTAAGAACCCCTTAGTGCATGAAAGTTAACCTTTTATCAGTCTATAAACTCTTCCTGCCTCTTCTTTTTCATAGAAGTGGCATATTCCCTCTAGAACTGTGACTTTTTGGGGGTCTGAGATCTTCTCTGCAACAGTCTAGGCACCAACTAATGTTAATGGCTTAACCCGATTTGCAACCTCGTGTGGCACCTCTAAATATTAACCAATTTTTTTCTGAAATTTTGCTTGTTGCCTTCTTTTAGCCTATGTAAAAAAATGGTAGGGTGGTCGGAATGTTTTGGTAAAAAAAAATTTTCCCATACATTTCGGGACCACCCTACTCCCTACTGATCAAAGAACTCTATACTGTATGCATATGTGTAGCTAAATACATTCCCCCTCTTGGGCCTTCCACTGATCTATGATGGCTATTGATTTTTCTACCTACTAGATAACACATTAACCCACATACAGTACCACTAGCCCATCCCATCACCCACAACCAACATATTTCCTCTCACTTCAACACCTGGTGCTATATATAATCTGTTCCTCCATGGAGGCTTGAATGGAGCTTAAATCCAGCTAATGACTGACCTCTGGAGCTAGTACCACCCACAGCATGGCAATCCCACAGCTAATCCAAGTCAGATGGAGTTGCAATAAGACTGTGGTGGCAGTGAGCTTGGATTAGCCTACAATGAGTTCTGGTGCTCAACAATCCAACCATGTGACTAATTTAAAAACAAATGTCCTGGAGTAATAAAAATGGGACATAGTGAGATCTCCTGAGGCTGTATTTATTAATACGCAACTTGATATTTCAGAAATAGAGGTGTGCTTGGGAACTGGGATCCCAACAGGATCTATAGGACCCAACAAAAGGCAGGAGTATGCAGTCAGATATGAAACTCACAGGACAAAGAAAGAAAGACCGCACTGATTAACATGGATGCATACTGGATGCAGTGCATTTAACAGCTTCATTCATTTTTCTTCAGTAACTGCTTCATCTTGGTCAGGTTCTCTTTCATTTAAACTATTCATTTGCTTATATTTTGAAAATAAACCAATAAATTTTTTAGAAAATATTAGTGGCTGGTACAAACTTGGGATTGGTCAAACTTTTTGCAAGTGTGGACGGGATTGGTCAAAATTCCTTCTGGAGCAAAGTAAACTATTAAAAAATAGTTGGGTGGCACGGTGGTGTAGTGGTTAGCACGGTCGCCTCACAGCAAGAAGGTTCTGGGTTCGAGCCCAGCAGCCGGCAGGGGCCTTTGTGTGTGGAGCTTGCATGTTCTCCCTGTGTCTGCGTGGGTTTCCTCCAGGTGCTCCAGTTTCCCCCACAGTCCAAAGACATACGGTTAGGTTAATATGGGACGGCCTTGGGCTGAGATGCCCTTGAGCGAGGCACCTAACTCCCAGCTGCTCTGGGTATGTGTGTGTGCTCATTGCTCATGTGTGCGCGTGTGTGTTCACTGCTTCAAATGGGTTAAATGCAGAGAGGAATTTCACAAGCATGTGATGAATAAAGTTGTTGTTGTGTCCATACGTTTTAGTCACAAACATATGGACAAAAAAAGAGCGAGCAGCTGGAGTTTACTGAACACCTGTTAATCAGACAGCGCATGAGAATATAAGTAATTACGTTTACCTATTGCAAAGATATGCAGTTAAAGAAGTTAGGTGAAGTTTGTAATGCTTGTCACCAGACCACCCAAGCGTACAAAATGATTATACACAGTTCACATCAGGAATGTGAACTGATTAAACTGCCTGTTTGCCAGAGGTGGGTAGTAACGCATTGTGTTTACTCCATTACATGTACCTAATTAACTTTTTCCAATACATTGTACTTATAGGACTAGTTTTTAATGCATAATACTTTTCACTCTTACTCGAGTACATTCACGATAAAAAAAAAAGTACTTACTCTCTGTTACATTAGATTACACACCTCGCTATTTTTATTTAATCTAGTAAATTATTTTTATTCACACATGCACACCTTCTACGATGGTGACTGCTTTGATAGAGTTTGAAGGAACAAATGGAGAAACAAAGACAAGGACTGTGTCGTTTTAAGTGATTAAAAAGTGTTGTGACTGGTATTCGTTTTAAAAAAGGTGCCCTTTATTTTCATTCTCTTTCACTTTTCAGCGATTTTAGTTCATTCAGCATACACACACACACATAGTCGTCACTGACTGTCCATCGCTAGCGATGATGACTGCTTCATTAGGATGCGCGGAAACGCAGATGGGCCGCGAGGCCCACACTACAGCAACAGAATCATCCACAGCGGTGGCATGAATGGCCTGGTTGAGCTGCAATGGAATGTCTGGTTTCATGAGCTCTTGTATACGCCCTTTGACGCTTGTCTTCAATTGCGGACACTGAGCTTTTATCTATGCTTTTAACTATACTATTTTAAAAAACACACACACACACACACACACACACACACACACACACACACACAGAGCTTTGTGTTGCTCAGCTCTATCTCCTGTAGCTCTCGTCTCTCTCTCCCCTCTTTATCCTGGAAGATTTATGAAACTAACCTGTGGCAAAATTGCCTTAATTTATGTTATTTTTAAAATATTTTTTAAAATGTATTATTATTATATTTAATTAGGAATAGTACTTGAATGAGGGCGGCACGGTGGTGTAGTGGTTAGCGCTGTCGCCTCACAGCAAGAAGGTCCTGGGTTCGAGCCCCGGGGCCGGCGAGGGCCTTTCTTTGTGGAGTTTGCATGTTCTCCCTGTGTCTGCGTGGGTTTCCTCTGGGTGTGCTGGTTTCCCCCAAAGACATGCAGGTTAGGTTAACTGGTGACTCTAAATTGACCGTGAGTGTGAATGGTTGTCTGTGTCTATGTGTCAGCCCTGTGATGACCTGGCGACTTGTCCAGGGTGTACCCCGCCTTTTGCCCGTAGTCAGCTGGGATAGGCTCCAGCTTGCCTGCGACCCTGTAGAAGGATAAAGTGGCTAGAGATAATGAGATGAGATGAGTACTTGAATGAGCAGATTTTATGTGTTTAATAGACAAGCACTTTAAATTTTTATATTGGGTATAACTGATATTCTGATAGTCTGATACATTTGAACATTATAGATGTAATAAATAGAGGATATTACACGGTTGCGCAAAAATATGAAGTTTATCTTCAAGTGGTGAATGTACAGTTATGTTCAAAATAATAGCAGTCCCTCAACAGTAGCAAGATAAATCACTGTTTTTCTTAAAATTTCAACCTTTACACCGCAAGCAAGTTTCTGGAGGGTATAGTAAAGGTATAGAAAACCAACAGACCCAACAGGCCTGCCGTGCATGCTACTGATTCTGTGAAATTGAATGATTAGCTGAAAGGGGTGTGTTCAAAACAATAGCATTGGTGAGTTCAATTAGGGAGGGCATTGATTTTGTGAAAAAAAAGGTGTTAACAGGTGGTCCTTATTTAAGGATCAAGGCAACTGACATTGCATATGCTGGCTGTCCTGCATTGGTCCTGAAAAACCAAGTAAAATGGGTCGTTCAAGACACTGTTCTGATGAAGAGCGGCTTTTAATCAAGAAATGGATAAAAGAGGGGAAAACCTACAAAGAAGTGCAGAAACTTATAGGCTGTTCAGCTAAAATGATATCAAACGCTTTAAAATGGCAGCCAAAACCAGAAAGACGAGGAAGAAAAAGAAAAACTTCTCGAATGGATTGGAGAATAACCAAACTGGCAAAGGCTCAGCCAATGATCAGCTCCAGGAGGATCAAAGAAGATCTAAACTTGCCTGTGAGTACTGGTACAATCAGACGACGTCTATGTGAAGCCAATCTACCAGCAAGAAGCCCCTGCAAAGTCCCATTGTTAAAGAAAAGACGTGCTGAAGCTGCTACAATTTGCCAAAGAACACATTGACTGGCCTGAAAAGAAATGGCGTAATATTTTGTGGACAGATGAAAGCAAGATTGTTCTTTTTGGGTCTAAGGGTCACAGACAGTTTGTCAGACGTCCTGCAAACACAGAATTCAAGCCACAGTACACAGTGAAGACTGTTAAGCATGGTGGTGCAAGCATCATGATATGGGGATGTTTTTCATACTACGGTGTTGGTCCTATTTACCGCATACCAGGGATCATGGATCAGTTTGAGTACATCAGGATACTTGAAGAAGTCATGTTGCCATATGCTGAAGAGGAAATGCCTTTGAAGTGGGTGTTTCAACAAGACAATGACCCCAAACACACTAGCAAGCGAGAAAAATCATGGTTCCAGACAAACAGCATCCAACTAATGGAGTGGCCAGCACAATCCCCAGACCTCAATCCCATAGAAAACTTGTGGGCTGACATAAAAAATGCTGTTCATGAGGCAAAAGCAAGAAATGCAGAGGAATTGTGGAACGTAGTACAATTGACCTGGGCTGCAATACCTGTTGACCGTTGCCAGAAGTTGGTCGACTCCATGCACCACAGATGCAAAGCAGTTATCAGAAACCATGGTTATGCAACAAAATATTAGTTTAGGATACTCAGCAAAGTTGAATTTTCAAGAATTTCTTAGTTTGTATGGTACATTTTTGAGTTTCCAAAGAAAGATGTCAACACTGCTATTTTTTTGAACATTACATTTCTTGACTTTCTGTGAAATATTATGAAATGTAATTACTCTTTCCAATTTTCTTGCTTTGAAATAGAATGTGCAGTATGCCCAATGCATTTGTGTTCATTAAAGTACAATTTATTTGAAGAGTTTTGACATTTACTCGCCTTTTTAAAGACACTGCTATTATTTTGAGCACAACTGTATATATCACAAGTGAGCGAAGCAGCTGACATCTACAGTGTTGCATTACTGCCATCTACAGGTTTACCTTGACCGTGCACTGACCATTTCATCATTCTGTCGCTAAACGAACAGCTGATCACACCGAGGTGCTCGCTGACCACTGATATTTATTAGTTTGGTCCTGCGTTTCCTTTCCTTCGCAACATAACGTCTTTTCTTCTCGCTTTCCGTTACTGTAGTCGGTCTTTCACGTTTCATTCGCACACTCACGTCCTCCATTTTCCTCTCCTGCTTCAAATCTGTATCCCACAATGCCTTACGCAAACGGGGAAAGCCCACAACGTGATGCATGATGTAGTATCTTGAATTGGGTCATGGTGAAGCAGGAAAAAATAGAGGAGAATTTAGGGCCACATGGCCTTAAATTCATTAATTGTTCTATTTTAAAAAACAAATAAAATTGGAAGTCTGTCTCATCTCATCTCTAGCCGCTTTATCCTGTTCTACAGGGTCGCAGGCAAGCTGGAGCCTATCCCAGCTGACTACGGGCGAAAGGCGGGGTACACCCTGGACAAGTCGCCAGGTTATCACAGGGCTGACACATAGACAACCATTCACACTCACATTCACACCTACGGTCAATTTAGAGTCACCAGTTAACCTAACCTGCATGTCTTTGGACTGTGGGGGAAACCGGAGCACCCGGAGGAAACCCACGCGGACACGGGGAGAGCATGCAAACTCCACACAGAAAGGCCCTCGCCGGCCACGGGGCTCAAACCCGGACCTTCTTGCTGTGAGGCGACAGCGCTAACCACTACACCACCGTGCCACCCTTGGAAGTCTGTGATTCGAATTTAGTAGTTTTCGGTCCACTAAACAAAAATAACTGGATGTCAGGGAAAATTCTTTTTATGACCTACACTTGAAAAATCTGAAAGGCAGTCTACCTTTAATACCTGATGCTGGCAAGAAGATGGAGAAGACTTCACTAAACCTTTTTAGCCATTTTTATATGAGGGTAAAACAAGTTTTCTTACAGCCGATATGTGCACATAATGGTCTCACACAAATGAGAGTGCAGCACTAATTGCTGGCCATTTCCATAATCAGACTCCTCTCATCACAGCCCTGAATGCAGCCCACATAAGCTACAGAGCTTCCACCAGCCTACACAGAGCTTCCACTCAGAAAACAATCGCCCACAGCACTGGGCGCTCTTCCAAACAGGCCTCACTAAGGAAAGCAAGAACTCTGATGTGCTGCTCACTCCATCAACTGCTTACCAAGTCCACATGCCAAGAGTTGATTTCCAATCATTATTTACTTTCTAAAAAAAAAAATCCTGTCAGGCTTCGAGAGGTTTAATGAGCTGCCAAAGTAGACAGGGCTTCTATTGTCCTTACACTCTACGAGATGGGTGGAGGGCAATGAAGTAGTGCTGTATGTCTATAATATCAGTATATCTCTGCTGGTTTCAGATCAGTTCTTCCTCCCACCTTCTTCACATCTTCACAGACCAGACTGAGCATCAGTGGTTACTTTTAAAGGGATAAGCAGTAGATCTGAAGCTTGACAAAATGTTTGCTGCTTTATCTCCAGGGGGATTTCATTTATATTGATTCTAATGTCTCTGCCCTACCCAACTACTTTCACCTTTGTCAAATGCACTTCCCAGTTGAATCAGGAATTGCAGAAACAGTGCCAACATTAGCTCTGAGTTTATTAACAAAGACTGACGTTATTTAATGCATTAGCTACCATAAATAAATCATGGACATCACTATATCATCAGCAACATACTCATTATTACTTGTAGAGCAGCAGCTACAATCATTATTTTTGGGGGGCTTTTTTCACCTTTATTGGATAGGACAGCGTAGAGACAGGAAATGAGCGGGACAGAGAGACGGGGAGGGATCGGGAAATGACCTCGGGCCGGAATCGAACGCGGGTCCCCGGATTTATGGTATGGTGCCTTATCCACCTGAGCCACGACGCCCCCGGCGGCTATAATTATTGACACCTTAAAGTGCATATCCTGGACCAATTTCGGGGTTTTTTTATATGAAAGTATGCCCCTTTACACACTCATCCAGAAGGGTAATTTTGCACAAGGCCATCTGTCTACAGCAGAAAAAAATAACAAAACGCGTCTGGAAAAATCCCAAGGGAGTCTGGAGCCAGATTCGTGACGTCACCTGCGGATCCGCCAGCAGGCTGCGCGAGCTTGCACGGTTTCAGTGCACAGCCTGTGTAGACCAAGTGTAGCAGCTAGCGATTTTGCATTGAAATATGGAATTGTCACCTGAGCCCAATGTTACTTCACCTTTGGATGAAGAATATAATGAGATGTCAGAATTATTTCTTACCCTGGCAACAGTCAACTTGTGAATTGCCAATTTTCTTGGTCTTTTTCTGGGCTCTGCTTTGGTCCTCGGCTTCCGGGTGCCTTGCACGAAGCGCTCCCATTTCTCTCTCATTGTCCGGTCTTTTGGAAAACGATGAGTACTAATCCCATCAAGATTGGTGTTTCTACACCCTCCTACGATACATCTGTTAACCATTTTAATAATTATGTGATAACGTTGAAGAAATTTGCAGAAAACCACCAGGTCGTTTTCTCATAAACAAATCAGCGCTGACGTAGGATTCAGAGGGAGGCATCTCGCATGTGACGTCACGAAAATCAATGTTTGCTGGGAAATCCAAATGCCAAGTTTTTTCAGAGGTGGACCAATTCGCCTCAAATGGCTTGATTTCAACTGAATTTTTCTGGTATTGCGCAAGGTAAAAAAATTGCACGAAATGCAAAATGTAACAGATATTTGACCAAAGTTTAATATAAAATAGGAGAATTACATTGATCTTGCTCCTGAATTTACCCGTGAGATGCACTTTAACGATCTTTTGGCGGTTGGAAAAGTAAAAGATTTTTGATATGTAAATTGTGCATGAATAATTACTCAAACTTCCACTGGAAAAAAAATGAGTTGATTCCAGATTACTTAGCATATCAGATCACGTGATACCGTTCCACAATTATCGACACCTTTGTCCACAGTTATCAACACCGTTCCACAATTATCGACATCCAGGTGATTATTTATTTAAAAAAATAAAGGGTATGTGGTACTAAGTTAACAAAACAGTTTTTATTTCAACATTTTTTTTACATAGACTTATATTTAGTACAAAATATCTTGTATATAAATATATGGATATCGGTGCTTACCTAAATGAGGAAGTAATTCTAATGTTTGTAAACAAATGAACTGATAATGTTTAATCTGTTTTTGTTCCACTTTCTAAGCATGTTCATAGATCACATTTTGTTAATCATTCATTGTTGTTTGTATTAATTTCTAGTTTTGTCGTTTACCAATAAACGTCAACAGGTAATTGACATTGTAACCACATGAAAATCCAGGTCAAAGGTCGCATGTCATTCCTCAAGCCAAAATTTAAAATGTCTACTGATATTGCGATATGCGGTAGATATTTACAACAAACTAAAACAAAATCTGAATGGAATTTTCTGAATGGAATAAAAAAATCTGAATATTTCAAGCATGTAATTATTTATATGCTCGGAATTTAAATTCTATTTATTGCAATAGGATTCCAAATACTCTATAAACATTCTATTCTGTTATGGATCAGAAAAAAATTATTATAAATCACAACACTTTTTTTTTTTTTTTAAAGTACTTTGTCTACTGGGCAGCACGGTGGTGTAGTGGTTAGCGCTGTTGCCTCACAGCAAGAAGGTCCGGGTTCGAGCCCTGTGGCCGGCGAGGGCCTTTCTGTGCGGAGTTTGCATGTTCTCCCCGTGTCCGCGTGGGTTTCCTCCGGGTGCTCCAGTTTCCCCCACAGTCCAAAGACATGCAGGTTAGGTTAACTGGTGACTCTAAATTGACCGTGAGTGTGAATGGTTGACTGTGTCTATGTGTCAGCCCTGTGATGACCTGGCGACTTGTCCAGGGTGTACCCCGCCTTTCGCCCATAGTCAGCTGGGATAGGCTCCAGCTTGCCTGCGACCCTGTAGGACAGGATAAAGCGGCTAGAGATAATGAGATGAGACTTCATCTACTTCAACAATGTTACACAAAGATCGAGCCATAACAGCTGTAAATATCACTTAATTCCACAGGGTGTCAATAATGGTGTACACTGGTGAAAGTAATCATTATTATTGACACCTCATGTGAATTTTCAAATGCGCGTTTAGATACCAAATGGCGACTGTCAAATGAAAGAGTAAGAAACAAAGTAGGTCTCGACAAGGAGATCATGAAATATCGGTGAATTTGATAAGTAAAAACATGTCCATGATCTTTCCACCATGCTTACTTGCGATGATAATGTCTGGGTTTTCCTCAAATTGCTGATCGTGCTAAAAAAAAAAAAAAAACGGCATCTCAGGTAACGAGCTGTGTCATCAGACGACAAGATCAAAGGGCGAGGGGGGTCTTCCGGTTGATTAATTAACAAATGATAACTGTTGTAACTGAAACTCACCTTTGTAAAATTGTTTTTTATTGGTAAATGTGAAAAGGTGTCATTAATTATGGACTGTCGATAATTGTAGCCGCCGCTCTAGGATGTTTTTCTTTTAACAATAAACCGAATAGCCAAAAATAATCAACATATTCATTAATCAACGTTCATAATCCCATCAGGGAATAAAATTGAGCAATATGAACCAAATCCTTAATGATCTTTTATCGTACGTAGTGATTCAACTGAGATTTTTTTTTCTTTTTAATTTAATAGTCTGACATGCAAGAAGTTTTTTGGAGGATTATGAGCTCAAAACATCTTATAGGGCATCACTGCATCCAGAAGCTTTGCTTCTCACTTTCCTGCCTTTGAAGGACCGCAGGACATATCCTGGATTCTGCAGGGGACCCTTATCCACAGTAAGCATGCACTGAGTAAAGAAGCACTCTAACGCTCGACAAACCTCCTCTCACTCTGAGCAGTGCTGACAAAATAACAGTGGATCATTCAGTACGCAAAGCCAGTTATGCTTGTAACAAACAAGCTGCACACAACCCAATGCATTCAAGGATAAGATTCTCATTTGGAAAGGTAAGACAGAAAAATAAATATTTCATTTAATTTAATTGATGGCCTGAATGCTGTTGCTGTGACAAACTAGCACAAGTTGGGCCATAAACTCTCAGAAAAAAGGAAAGGGTGTTATACTGTACCATTCTTTGTCACCGGGGTGGTATGCTCAGGGGTATAGCTTATGTACCTTTAGTATGCATCTTTTACCTAGAGAAGTAAAAGTATTCCTTTAAAGCTTAAAGGCAATTATTTACCTTAAATCTTCTTAAAGACACACTATATCCACATTTCCAAGTGAAAGATAAACATTAAAGGTAAAAAAAAAGATTAAGAAACCACACCACTAACAAGGACATGTACAGTTTAGTACAATTTTTTCTGAGTGTGCACTCTTCCGCATCGTTCATCAGGATGGGAAAATGGCTCAAATCATTGAAATGATTGTCTCATCTCATCTCATTATCTGTAGCCGCTTTATCCTGTTCTACAGGGTCGCAGGCAAGCTGGAGCCTATCCCAGCTGACTATGGGCGAAAGGCGGGGTACACCCTGGACAAGTCGCCAGGTCATCACAGGGCTGACACATAGACACAGACAACCATTCACACTCACATTCACACCTACGGTCAATTTAGAGTCACCAGTTAACCTAACCTGCATGTCTTTGGACTGTGGGGGAAACCGGAGCACCCGGAGGAAACCCATGCGGACACGGGGAGAACATGCAAACTCCGCACAGAAAGGTCCTCGCCGGCCATGGGGCTCGAACCCGGACCTTCTTGCTATGAGGTGACAGCGCTAACCACTACACCACCGTGCCACCTGAAATTATTTTGTCAAAGAAAATATATGATATATCAAGAAAAAAAACAGAGCCTGGTCCCTTTTGAATGCAAGATTGCTTAGGGTGACATTAAGTTCTTTTAGATGAACATTACTGCCAACTGGACTTTATTATTACAAACAGAGTTCTTCGAAGCTACCTAGCAACAAAGCATGAAGGGCACATGCCCAGGAAATTAAACATTAATGGCAGCATTTTCTATTATCTCAAAAAAAGCCTTCCAGACTCCTTTCACAATATACCTGGGCCAAGATTTTATTTATTCAAGATTAAGCGACACAGGTTGAAATACACTACATTGTTGTTGTTGATTTTTTTTTAGACGGCCTAGAAGTCCAAGGACTCCTTGTCTGAATTTACAGAGTACAGTGACTAAGCTCCAGTCCATTGGGTGCCTCCATCCCCGAGGATTTGCTTTAAACAAACTGTTCATTAGCAAAGCTCATTCCTGCCCTTGTGGTAATTACAGAAGACAGTACCACATGGAGAACCTGACTTAATGTTTTGGGAGATTTATTTGTTAGTGATATGCACAGCTGGAGGTGTGAGAATGTGTTTGGTGAAGATGCTAATGTCTATGTATCAGAGCAAGTGAAGCACTGGGTTCTTCACAGTGTGCCAAACAAGGCAGTGAGAGCAATAACGTTGGGTGAGAGAAAGGGCTTGAACTCTAAGCCTGAGGGTTAAATGGGTTGCTCAGCACTCGGTGCATCATTGATGAAGCTAAACCGGGAAAAATCAGGTCCATTGAGACTTGTGTTGCTACTTCAGCTGAACAATTCCACGCTCACTACAGAGCACACGGACAAGAGCTGCTCATAGGAGAGATATCACACCTGGTTAAATAAGTAAAGCGAAGTAAGTAAGGAAACTCCTGTGGCTACCTGACACTTTACATTTTGTTAAAGTGTAACTGAGGCTTATTTTATAATTCTTTCATTTAAGGACCGGAGTATTGGTATAAGCTCAGAAACACTGGATTTAACATTTTCCTGTCTGTGCCACTGACATACTCTGCCTCATGAACATATGTTATGTGGACACAACACAGAGCTGAGATGTGAACACCGGATACAAATTGTCTTCATTGCACTTCTGATGTTTTGCAGAACTTGGCAACAGAAACTTGCACAAAGTCAGCTGGGTTGTCAGTGGATCAGCACCACTGTTTGTGACTGAAACGCAAACAACTGATCTTGGTAACATATTAAACAAGAGTGCTCAGAGAGCACAATATCCCCCACTGGCAACTATGCCATAATGCTGGTAAAATGCGACTGAATTGAACAAAATTGCAATATGCATATTACCGACAGATAACAAAGAATCCTGTCAAGTTTCGTGACATTCCTCCAAAAATAGTGAGAGGAGTTCATTTCAGAAGGTGAGTACCCTTCCCGGGACGGACGGACGGACATCGCCACGACATAATCCCCCTTCAGGCCTTTCGGCCAGCAGGGGATAAAAATCGTGAGGGAAGTTGATTTCAGAAAGCAAGCACACCTTGTTGAAATTGCCAAAGTACAAGTCCGTTAATAATCAAGGGCATAACTCTGGGAAAATTTACCCAAATTAAACGAAATTTCAATATGCGTATAACTGTCATATAACAAAGCCTTTTGCCAAGTTTGGTGAAATTCCTCCACAAATTGTGAGAGGGGTTGATTTGAGAAGAACGTTCACCCTCATGAAATTGTCAAAGTACAAGTTATTTAATCAAGGGTCAAAACTCTGGTAACGTTTTCAGAAACGAAATTAAATCACAATATGGGTATTACCGTCATATAACAAGGCCTATTGCCAAGCTTCGAGAAATTTGTCCAAAAATTGTGAGAGGAGTTGATGTCAGAAGGCAAGCACACCTTCATGAAATTGTGAAAGTATAATTTTGTTAATCAAGGGCCACAACTCTGGTAAAATGCGACCGAATTCAATAAAATTACAATATGCATATTACCGACATATAACAAAGAAATCTGCCAAGTTTCGTGAAATTCCTCCAAAAATTGCGAGAGGAGTTGATTTCAGAACGTGAGTACCCTTCCTGGGACAGACGGACGGACGGACATCGCCACGACATAATCCCCCTTCGGGCCTTTCGGCCAGCGGGGGATAAAAAAAAGAAAATGTGGAGGGAGTCGTGGCTCAGGTGGATAAGGTGCCATACCATAAATCCGGGGACCCGGGTTTGATTCTGGCCCGAGGTCATTTCCTGATCCCTCCCTGTCTCTCTCTCCCGCTCATTTCCTGTCTCTACACTGTCCTATCCAATGATAAAAGGTGAAAAAAAGCCCAAAAAAATCTAAAAAAGAAAATGTGCAAATCAGTGCTTCTCTCGCTTAATTATTAATACATAATTGATGTTCAGAGTAAGAGGAAGTGTTTAATGAAGCAGTGTGTCATTCAAAGCCACCTGAAAGCACATTTGCAATGAAAACACTGACAAGCCTTTTCCTTTTCCCAGCCTAACCCAGTGATAAATTTGTTGATGAAAACTAGGACGAAAAATAGCAACCTTTATTCCATGATAAGAAACAAAATGATAACTAGATAATAATTAAACTTTCTGCTCATTTTAAAAAGGTGATGGTACAAAAGAACTAATTCTTGTTGCACAATATAGCAGCATTCACTTGGCACTCATCTTCTCTTATTTGCATATGTACACTAACAGTTTTGGAGAAAGACCTTGTACTTGTTTGGTAACATTAACAATCTTTTCACTTACAGTAACCTTACTTTGTGTTAAAAAATATTTTACCCCCTACAAAAACTTTTTTGTAATATCTACCTTCCTAATATCATGCTAGCTCGCTAGAACTAGCGCAGCGAATGAAAAAATTAACTAAATCAATTTAATTTTATTAGGCATATTAGGCTGGGCGGCACGGTGGTGTAGTGGTTAGCACTGTCGCCTCACAGCAAGAAGGTCCTGGGTTTGAGCCCAGCGGCTGATGAGGGCCTTTCTGTGTGGAGTTTGCATGTTCTCCCTGTGTCTGTGTGGGTTTCCTCCGGGTGCTCTGGTTTCCCCTACAGTCCAAAGACATGCAGGTTAGGCTAATTGGTGGCTCTAAATTGACCGTAGGTGTGAATGGTTGTTTGTCTCCATGTGTCAGCCCTGCGATGACCTGGAGACTTGTCCAGGGTGTACCCTGCCTCTTGCCCATAATCAGCTGGGATAGGCTCCAGCTTGCCTGCGACCCTGTACAGGATAAGCGGCTACAGATAATGGATGGATGGATAGGTATATGCTTGTTATATTATTAAAAGCATCCACTTCTGGTGCTGTACGGTCTGTGAGGCACCAATAGTCAAGTTTCACGTTGAAAAAAGTTTCATCTGTGCAGCTAATTTGGTGATTTTTTTAATACTTTGTACTGCATAAAAAGCTTGATTACCCAAGCTTTCAACTCTATCCAGAGTCTTTGTCAGGGGGAAATGACGTCACTTCAAGCATGCATTACGCACGCCCGAAAGAATGTTGTCCCAAATATCTGGAAGCTGGTACCTGACCCCCGTCTCGGTTCAGGGAGGGCTTGAGGGTTCTGATGTAGATGGCTTCTCGTACACCTTATTTATTTTATAGTCAAGTTTATTTTTATCGCACTTTTAACAATAGACATTGTCGCAAAGCAGCTTTACAGAATTTGAATGACTTTAAACATGAGCTAATTTTATTCCTAATCTATCCCCAATGAGCAAGCCTGTGGCGACGGCGGCAAGGACAAACTCCCTCAGACGACGAGGAAGAAACCTCGAGAGGAACCAGACTCAAAAGGGAACCCATCCTCATTTGGGTGATAACAGACAACATGACTATAACATTTTTAACAGTTTTAACATGAAGTCAATACACCTTGGGTGAGACGCAAGTCCATAACAGGACACCATGCAGTCACTCATTCACAGTTAGGGGCAATTTAGTAATGCCAATTCACATACCTGCATGTTTTTGCAATAGTGATAGTAATAGCAAAGCAATAGTGTGCATTTGGTACAATGGTTCCATTTAATAAGGAATTAAAACTTTTGCATTTTGGACAGTGAAAAAAAATATTTTAGGGACGTTTGATGAAGAAACTAACAAAACTAATGACCAAAACTAACAAAATTCATATCCATTCTAACTTGGCTTTTTAGGGAAATGGGAAAAGTTCAGCTTCTAATCCAATTAAAGTTTATTAAAGCTATAAAAAATACTGTTGGCATCAATGATATAAAGGTTTATTGTGGGATACAGTAATTCATCACAATATTATATCATCTCATTGCCCAGCCCTGAACCAGAGGTAACAATAACAAGGAAAATCTTCCCGGGACAACATGAGAAAAAAAAAAAATAAAGAGGAACCAGACTCAAAAGAAAACCCATCCAGTTTTGGGTGACACCAGACAGTAGAATTATAAATCATTACAGTGTACATTTGTATAGAGAAAAAGCAAACAGTACTAAATGTGTTGAAAGAATGTGTTGAAATGTTTGGTATGATTCTATTTTGAATATGATTCCTGGGATGAGCAAAGGAGGCTGTATGATAAAGAATATGTACGTGAAGCTGAGGTTATGCTGATTGTCCATTTTTACAATTCCTTGCAATATTATAAGGTCTGTGAGTGCGTTTACATGCACATAGAGAAAATCGAATATCTGTCGTTGCTCGACTGAAATCGAAGTTCTAAATGCCATGGATACACCTTAGCTAGGCTGAAATTGAACCGAACTTGATTTCTCGTAATCGAGCTACACGACCTAGATTATGCGATTTTTGCTGAGCTACTTAGTGCATGTAAACCCTATCGAGCTACGTAGTCGAGCTACTTACTTCAGCACTGCCCCTTCCGGAAGTGACGAGACCACAAGCGGGAAACACGACAGCCTCGGTCGGCATGACAACAGTAGTAGCGAGCAGCAGAAGAGGTCAGGAGGAACAAACGAAGAAGAGAAAATGGCGAGCAGAAACGTGCACTTCTGGAGCAATGAGGAGACAGAGTTCATGCTCATTCAGCTTAAGGAGTTGAATATATTAAAATTCATGGACGGGAGAAAAACACACAATGGAGAACACGGAACTGATAACTTTGTTTACACTCTTGAATAGCTCTTCTTCATGACGACAGCCGGAAGTGTACCAACACGATGGGGCGTGTAGCGCCACCTGTGGCTCGGGTGCACAATATACTTCACACAATAGCTCGATTTCCTTGTGTGCATGTAGGATTGGATTTCTCTGGCACCCCTGCTGGGACCCTTTGCTCGATTACCGACAGCAGCTCGATTTGGATGTGCATGTAAACGTACTGTGTGTGTGTGTGTGTGTGTGTGTGTGTGTGTGTGTGTGTGTGTGTGTGTGTGTGTGTGTGTGTGTGTGTGTTTTACAGCTTTATTGGCCTTCAAACAACAAAACTACAAATTTACAAGACATGTAAATGCAAAAAAGAAAGAAAAAGAGCAAAAAAGGAAGGTTCAAAAGAGTAAGCGCAAACGGGACCTAGAGTCCCATGCAAGGCACCTCCTTACTACCTCCCTACCTACACCTCGAAGGACACACAAGTAAAATCTATTGTTGCTAATGGCAACCACAACTACGACAGAGGCTCCACAAGCAAGGCCTATCAGTATCAACAATATTAATTAGCTGATCTTTGTACACATTAGTAACAAAAACCTTGAAAGCCTTTAAACTAAGGAAATTACTAGGTGTAGTAGGCATCCTTCTATCTCATAACGGTAGCGCCATGGTAAAAAGTCAGTCCTGTGGAGAGCAGCATTTGCTCTCTTTGTTTCCTCTGTTGTCTTCTTTCCTCTGACTGTTGGTAAAGCTTTTCTTCACCCCTTTTGAGACCTTAAAATATGGCGTGCCGCCAGCAACTGCGATCTTCAGCAAGTAACTCCCAGTTATTTGGGTTGATTCCTGTGAGTTTCATATCGCGCTTACAGACATCTTTGTAACGCAGTGCTGGGCAGCCTGCTGGGCAGTGTCCTGTAGCCAGCTCTCCGTATATGATGCCCTTTGGAATGCGGCCGTTCTGCATACGATACACGTGCCCCAGCCAGCATAAACAGCGCTGGCAAAGGAGGAGATGTATACTCTAGGAACCAGCTTGTTGCAACACGGTAGCGTTGGTGACTTTGTCTCGCCATGTGATGCCAAGAATCCGTCGTAGACAACGAAGATGGAAGCTTTCAAGACGTTTCTCCTGTCTGGCATAATATAGCTAATTTGCATTTGAGGTTCCAGAGTTTAGCACCGCGGTTGAAAAAAGAGGACTGAAAAGTAGCGGTTTTACAAAAAGGTTTTTCTAAGTACTTAATTTCACTTGGCTGGGCTCATCGTATGTGACCACGACTTGCATATTTTAAGAAACTGGTATCAGTGTCAGCATGTCCGTATAAAGCCTTATAAAGAAAAACTAAGCCCTTGACTTTGCTGTCATAGGTAAAAGATAACAAATCCAATCGAATAAGTCTTTCTTTATATGATAGTTCTCCTTGCTTGACTTGTAGGATCCACCGTGCAGCTCTTCTCTGTACCCTTTCAGAGTTGTACATGAGAATCAAATCCCAGATGAAAAAAGACCTACGGTACCCTGAAATGAAGGAGAACATTGCGCACTTTTTCTTCATAGTCTTTGTTACATTTCAAATCCCATGTGCCAGAGTCGAGAGCCAAACCAACAAAAACTATCTCACTGTCCAGTTATTTACAGGCTACATGGCATATGGAGGCTTAAAGTCAGTTGGAAAGTGATTAGAGATCTGAGGAAACTTGCTCAAAGTGTTGCTTATGAGGAATTTTATGATTTCTGTCTTTTCTAACACCCTTACAAGTTCACAGAGAACTTTATTTTTGCCTGTTTTATACCATTTGGAGACAGGAACCCAGCAGGTACATAAATAAATAAATCAGCTAAAATCCACAAGAATTAATAATACCACAACATCTTTTGTAGCAGCTCAGCTTTTATCATCTCTGTGAGTTATTCTGACAGTGCCATAATGACTACTGAACTAAAACTGACTGCATTCCAGCATAAAAGACTGGTTATAATCCGCAAAAAAATTGCCTCTGACTTCTGATTTAAGCACCATGTTGTTCAGTTGGCTTTAATCAAATATTTCTCTCCCTTCATAGGCACTGTGAACAACAGATAAATGTCGCCAACTAATCCAAGGTGCACCGAGGGGTTCATATAACGTCTGTCAGAGTTGCCATGTGGTTTTATATCCTCTGCTGTATTAAAACCTGATCATGGATCATCACTTGAAACCATGTGTCTGTGTTAAAGGGGAACTGAAGGCAAATTTTTTTTTATTCTCACAATTCTATTTATCTCATTTTATAAAATGTAGGAATGCATTTCTTACAGCTATTTTGTCACTGCTATAGCAAGTTATGAGTGTTTGAAATACGCTATGTAATATAATCAGTCCATATGTCAAAGCGGCGGCACGGTGGTGTAGTGGTTAGCGCTGTCGCCTCACAGCAAGAAGGTCCGGGTTTGAGCCCCGTGGCCGGCGAGGGTCTTTCTGTGCGGAGTTTGCATGTTCTCCCCGTGTCCACGTGGGTTTCCTCCGGGTGCTCCGGTTTCCCCCACAGTCCAAAGACATGCAGGTTAGGTTAAACTGGTGACTCTAAATTGACCGTAGGTGTGAATGTGAGTGTGAATGGTTGTCTGTGTCTATGTGTCAGCCCTGTGATGACCTGGCGACATGTCCAGGGTGTACCCCGCCTTTCGCCCGTAGTCAGCTGGGATAGGCTCCAACTTGCCTGCGACCCTGTAGAAGGATAAAGCGGCTAGAGATAATGAGATGATATGTCAAAGCATTGGCCGTAAACGAGATTCGCTGAGACCTGTGCAAGACTTCATAGGACGGAAGTAAAACATACAGCAGAAATCAAAGTGACCAACATCTGCCAATGTTGTCAAAAGACGTGCGCGCCCTCCTTCGAATGCTGACGTAATCAAGCTGGAAGTTTTCCGTGTCCGAAATCGCTCACTATATAGGGCACTATATAGTGGGGACGCCATTTTGTAGTGCTGTCCAAAACCTTAGTGAGGATTATGTGGGAAATGCGCTCAGTATATGTATTTATCACAAAAATATATGCATGTATTTATTATTTTGAAAACCCGCCAGCCGCCTGATCTGACATGTTTTAATTGTGTGACAGTAATGACGTAAATACCAGCGCGATGGACTAGTCCTTATTCTGGCGTCTTTCCAACTCTTCTCTACTCCACGTTGGTTCGAAGTCGTATGGAATAATCTCCATCACTGATGAAGCTGGCAAATCTCGAAATTAATCTAAATTGGAATGATATGGTGATCTGGCCGCTGTGTAAACAGTTTTCAAAATGGCAGCGCTGACACTTCACGTTTGAAGTCTCACACAAGTCTCGTGAAGATTGTGCGGATAAGCGACGCCTGCTGTGGACCAAACAAACTACATTCAACATGGCTAAAAACCGAAAAGGCCGATAAGTGTAATGTAATATGCCAATACGAGTCACGATATAAGGTTAATAAAACCGAAAACGTAATTCAATAACACGTTAATTAAGAAATAAAGCAAGTTTAAAAATGACTTCAGTTCCACTTTAACCTTTTGTGCCATCTGTATGCCAACTTTACACTTGATACGCTCTAATAAAGCACACCAAGAGCAGTTTGGGGGGGAAAAAAAGACACCTTTAAATTTCAAATTTGTGGACAGACTTCCAGCAGGAAAAGCAGCTGATCTTCCTCCCATGCAGAAAACACAGGGGACTTGGGCCTGACTCCCACACATTAAAGCAAGGTCACATTGATTCCTGCTGCAAGCCAATGAATTCAGCATTGAACACAACACAGCACTTAAGTACTGTATGTGGTGAACCTAAAAAGTGATGTGAAATTGACCGTAAATCTAAATCCAAAATCTGATTTTAAAAAAGTCCTATGTGAATACAAAAGGGTCCCATTAATATATATTGCATTATATTACATATAACAAGTGACTTTTCCACAAGTCAGTCGAGAGAAAGAATGACCAAGAGACGGCGTGGGAGAAGTCAGAAGTTATATAGTTAGGTCATTAGACAGGCAATACTGTAGCAGGCCAATATGGGCCGATGGGCTTCAAGCTTTTATCACAATTTATCTTTGTGTATACAGAAGGAAAAAACAAACAGTAAACCATAAATAATCTGAGAGAGGAAGGGGAAGCAGCCACTAAGGACAGTGAGCATGGGGACAAGTGGAAGAGAGCAAAGGTCTGCCTGAGAGAGAGAGAGAGAGAGAGAGAGAGAGAGAGAGAGAGAGATTCCCAGAGGGAGAGAGAAACAGCTGAGGGATAAATGAAAGTGAATTTGTATGTCCGTGTAATAACGCTGTTGTATCATCAGTCCATGTAACTGAGAGAAAAAAGAATAACTCGCCACAAAACATCAACTGACGTTTTAGACTTAGGCAACTCTGACCTTGTGAGCTGCATGATAATATTTTCATAGAAACTACAAAGCGCTTTTGTAAATCGGTCTGGGAAAGGGCATCTGCTAAATATTATAAATGTTCTGTTCATAGAAACTAGTTAATAATATACACCACCCACGTGCAATGAACCGGTGCTACAGGTGCTCTAGCCCCTGCCCCTTTTCTGTTTGCTGTCCAAAGTGCCCTTTTCATAGGGACTGTTTTGTTGTTGTTGTTTTTTTAATATTTGTAAAAGATAAGTTAGCTCCAACATCAATATTCTCTACAATTTGACAATAATATATGAAATTATAGATTTATAAAATAACGTTTTTCTATGTAAATGCGGGCATCAATCCGTGACGTCATGCATTCAGTGAGCCTCCGTGCAGAAAGCGCATGCAGGCGGTTGACAGTGGGAGACAGTGCGAGGAACGGCATGCTAAGGTCACACTGAAAGTCTCCTTTCATTTCTTATCTGAACATGCAATATTGTGCAGCTTAGAACACAACAGTAAATGCGTAGGGTTGTTTATCATTTAATGAAGCCGCCTAGGCTATATTTAAACCGTTTGCTCCATCCATTTCATTAACGTGGCAGATTCGGAAACTTTAGTTTGAACGACAGCATTAATAACATATTCTAGCAGCTTCGAAAACTTAAGGCTGAATGACGACGTCCACAACATATTCTATCAAGACACACAGAATGTTCAGTTGCAATTGAAATTTAGTTTTGAATAAAGTTAACTTGTGTGAAAAATTTGTTCCAAGTGCCCTTTTTTGAATGTTGAGCCCCTGCCCCTCCAAAGGTCTTTGCACGGCCCTGATATACACTCATACTTTTTCTGAATGTATGAACGATTGCTTAAATGCACATAAGCAAATGTATTTCTGTGTGTGTGTGTGTGTGTGTGTGTGTGTGTGTGTGTGTGTCCAGAAGCTCATAGACAACTTTGCCAGGCCAGAGTTGGCCTCAGCAAGACAGCATGGAGGAGTCACACACTTCAGTGGGCTCCAGCAGGGGGCTGAAATGCCAACAACATGACTCAGAGCTCACGCAGGACCGACATACTACACGCCATCAGCAGCCTTCGCCAGGCCTGTGGGAGCTGCTGCGGAAATTGGCCCACATGAAGTGAACGATCACATCTACCCTCCTGCTGTGAGACAAAATTTCATTAAGCAAACAAGGAAGCCACTACGCCTCTCCGTTTAGTCAACACATTCAAGCATACGTCATAAAAATCTGACAATGGGCTACGAGGCTGAGCTGAGGCCTTAGTTCCTTCTCGTTATTCTGAATACTGAGCAAGTCAACAAGAAAAAAAAAAAACAAGCAAGCCTTAAACAATGAACCACAGCATTATTTGATCCATGATATATACAGTGGGGCAAAAAAAAGTATTTAGTCAGCCACCAATTGTGCAAGTTCTCCCACTTAAAAAGATGAGAGAGGCCTGTAATTTTCATCATAGGTACACTTCAACTATGAGAGACAGAATGGGGGGAAAGAATCCAGGAAATCACATTGTAGGCTTTTTAATGAATTAATTGGTAAATTCCTCAGTAAAATAAGTATTTGGTCACCTACAAACAAGCAAGATTTCTGGCTCTCACAGACCTGTAACAACTTCTTTAAGAGGCTCCTCTGTCCTCCACTCGTTACCTGTATTAATGGCACCTGTTTGAACTCGTTATCAGTATAAAAGACACCTGTCCACAACCTCAAACAGTCACACTCCAAACTCCACTATGGCCAAGACCAAAGAGCTGTCAAAGGACACCAGAAACAAAACTGTAGACCTGCACCAGGCTGGGAAGACTGAATCTGCAATAGGTAAGCAGCTTGGTGTGAAGAAATCAACTGTGGGAGCAATTATTAGAAAATGGAAGACATACAAGACCACTGATAATCTCCCTCGATCTGGGGCTCCACGCAAGATCTCACCCCGTGGGGTCAAAATGATCACAAGAACGGTGAGCAAAAATCCCAGAACCACACAGGGGGACCTAGTGAATGACCTGCAGAGAGCTGGGACCAAAGTAACAAAGGCTACCATCAGTAACACACTACGCCGCCAGGGACTCAAATCCTGCAGTGCCAGACATGTCCCCCTGCTTAAGCCAGTACATGTCCAGGCCCGTCTGAAGTTTGCTAGAGAGCATTTGGATAATCCAGAAGAGGACTGGGAGAATGTCATATGGTCAGATGAAACCAAAATAGAACTTTTTGGTAAAAACTCAACTTGTCGTGTTTGGAGGAGAAAGAATGCTGAGTTGCATCCAAAGAACACCATACCTACTGTGAAGCATGGGGGTGGAAACATCATGCTTTGGGGCTGTTTTTCTGCAAAGGGACCAGGACGACTGATCCGTGTAAAGGAAAGAATGAATGGGGCCATGTATCATGAGATTTTGAGTGAAAACCTCCTTCCATCAGCAAGGGCATTGAGGATGAAATGTGGCTGGGTCTTTCAGCATGACAATGATCCCAAACACACCGCCCGGGCAACAAAGGAGTGGCTTCGTAAGAAGCATTTCAAGGTCCTGGAGTGGCCTAGCCAGTCTCCAGATCTCAACCCCATAGAAAATCTTTGGAGGGAGTTGAAAGTCTGTGTTGCCCAGCGACAGCCCCAAAACATCACTGCTCTAGAGATCTGCATGGAGGAATGGGCCAAAATACCAGCAACAGTGTGTGAAAACCTTGTGAAGACTTACAGAAAACGTTTGACCTCTGTCATTGCCAACAAAGGGTATACACAGCAAATTCCTCAGTGTTGAATTAACACTTTCAGAGTTAATTTGTGTCCAATTGGACCTATAAAAACACAGTAGGGTGTTAAATCAACACTCTGGGTGTTAATTCAACACTGGGGATTTTGCAGTGTATAACAAAGTATTGAGATGAACTTTTGTTATTGACCAAATACTTATTTTCCACCATAATTTGCAAATAAATTCTTTAAAAATCAAACAATGTGATTTTCTGGATTTTTTTTCTCATTTTGTCTCTCATAGTTGAGGTATACCTATGATGAAAATTACAGGCCTCTCATCTTTTTAAGTGGGAGAACTTACACAATTGGTGACTGACTAAATACTTTTTTGCCCCACTGTATATCCAGTATCACACACTCTATTCACGAATTCACACACGGCTCCACACCTGCGCAGAAGAATAAAAGAGAACAACCAGAACTGATATGCAGATGAAGATGTACAGGTGGAAAGGTGGACAGAGGGACCAGTAGGGATGGAGAGAGAAAAGAGAGACATTATGATGTCCGTGTCTTCTCTCTGTGGTAAACATCTGGAGTATGGTTAAAGGCAGAGAGAGTGGAGGTTAGTGTGGTGCACACTGGGGATAAAAAGATTTAATGAAAGTGTGACTTAATCGAGGGAATGTTTACAGCTATACTCTTTCAAGTTTTTTTGCTAGCTCTGTTAATTATTTAAAATGTCTGAAATGAAAGGCATAAGAGCAGTCACTTATCAGTTTATTGGCTCCGATCTCATAAAACACTCACAGTTGTAGGTGGCCTGAATCACCAGCTTAGCAAAGCTCATTATTTCTTTATATTTCAGCCTTGCGCTGGTGTCTGTGTGTTTACTTTATGGAGCCACAAAACCTTTATATAAGTACTGTACCCTTATAAATACAAGGGAGGGGAATATACAGTAAATATTAGGGGGGAAGCCACGGCCAAATGGTTTGAGAGACAGCTTTGGGACCAAAAGGTTGTTGGTTTGAGTCCCTGAACCAGCAGGACTGGCTCAAGTGCCTTTGAGCAAGGCACGAAGGCACCTAACCCCCTATTGCTCTGGCAAGAGTGGTAGCGTACACTACCGTTCAAAAGTTTGGGGTCACTTTGAAATGTCCTTATTTTTGAAAGAAAAGCACTGTTCATTTCAATGAAGATCACTTTAAACTAATCAGAAATCCACTCTATACATTGCTAATGTGGTAAATGACTATTCTAGCTGCAAATGTCTGGTTTTTGGTGCAATATCTCCATAGGTGTATAGAGGCCCATTTCCAGCAACTCTCACTCCAGTGTTCTAATGGTACAATGTGTTTGCTCATTGCCTCAGAAGGCTAATGGATGATTAGAAAACCCTTGTACAATCATGTTAGCACAGCTGAAAACAGTTGAGCTCTTTAGAGAAGCTATAAAACTGACCTTCCTTGAGCAGATTGAGTTTCTGGAGCATCACATTTGTGGGGTCGATTAAATGCTCAAAATGGCCAGAAAAATGTCTTGACTATATTTTCTATTCATTTTACAACTTATGGTGGGAAATAAAAGTGTGACTTTTCATGGAAAACACAAAATTGTCTGGGTGACCCCAAACTTTTGAACGGTAGTGTACCTTGTGTCTGATTAGCCAGAGAAAAACTGATGATGTGATCATCAGTTCAGGCAAGAACCCAGCCATAACTAACTATAAATATACACATCTATATTTCTTGCAAAGCAGAACACTTACTGTCAAGTATACTTGCATTTTACTTTTGGTGGAGTAACACATCTAAAATTTATCAGAGCGGAACCGTCAGGGCCTTCTCGGCCTTCAGAGAAGGCCCAAACATATCAGCATTTCAAATGTTATATTTAATTTACTTCATTCTTTAATTGCTTTCATTCTTTCATAATTTCATTATAATTATTCTCTTCTAATTTGGCCTCATTTTCTATCAATTTTGCTTCAGAAATGAAAGGGTTACTGTTCTGAAAACATTAAAACAGAGTTATCCAATGAGATTTTTTTGTTTGTTGTCTCTAGGCTGAGAAGAGTTTAGAGCTGGCTCACTCATTGGTTAGGACTTCATTGCCGGGACAGAAGGCCATGGCAGGGTATGTTTATGTAGGAAGTGACAGATGAATTAACCAATCAGATTTTGAGTTATAGCGGAAGCAGTGTTGTCGTCGAGTCACTAAACCTCGAGTCCGAGTCCAGTCTCGAGTCTCCAGTGTTCAAGTCCGAGTCAAGTCCAAGTCATTAAAAAAAATTTTGAGTCAAGTCTGAGTCGAGTCCAAGAACAAGACTCCAACCGCACCATTTGACGGTGGCTGTTTGAGCGCCATTAACATTAGTTTGTTCCTGAACATGAACAGGTGAATGTGCATTCTCTCTGTCAGGGAGCACGAAGTATTCTGTCAGAGATGGTTGGGAGACAGATATAAGTGCAGAAGGTGTGTTTATTAATACAAGTGAAGACAGGCAAACAATCCAGAACAGCAGGCAAAATCATAAGACAGTGAAACAGGCAAGATCAAGCGAGGCACAAACAGGCTATCTTAGACTCGGCAGAATCAAAGACGAGAAACAGGAAATCAGGAATCAGGAAACCAAACAAGGAAATAAGGCTCGGTAATGTGTCAGCAATACAACTCAATACTTCACAAAGTAAGTGTGTTTTCACAGTTTTTATATCGTGCACTGATTGCGACTTCATCCTGTGCAGGTGCGAATCGTTTACGGCGCGCGCAAGAATCCGCTTGGCGCACGCGCTGTCTGGAGAGCGCCCGAGAGTCTATCTGATGCATGCGCCAAGGCACGCAGGTGTGACACTCTTAGATGAAATTAGTACAAAAATTAATGTGGATATAAATATCTTATGCCAAATTTTTATGGCATGTTACAAAAAATAAAGAAAAAAATCAGAGTCCTCATCTCCAATTTACAAGTCCTAGTGCAGTTAATGCACGAGTCCCAGTCCAAATCTGAGTCATCAGTGCTTAATTCCAAGTTGAGTCATGAGTCCTTAAAGGTGCCCTTCCACCAAAAACGTTTAATACTGGCTCTTTTTGAAATACCATAGTTCACTCTGAGTTGCATATGCATGCTGCATGTGAAAATGTAATTCTACTCCCATTCCCTGTATTAGCTTATGAAAGAAAATAGTCAGAAAGATGAGCGAATCAGAAAAAGCCCTACGAACTTACGCAAGTTCGAAAATTAGTAGTCATGGCCTCGCCCACCTTGGCTTGCGAGAAAGTTCAGATTTAAGCACGAGGAGAGATAGCAGAGCCCATCTCGTCAGTAGCTAATGAAGAGGACCTAACAGCAAGTTGAAAACATGGCTGAACAAGTTCGTGCTTGTGTAATTTGTGGCAGTAACACATCAACATTGCATTTCTTGCCCAAGATAGAAGAGCTGAAGAAGAAATGGTTGGAATTTATCTTTGGAACACCACCAGCGAAGTATAATGCGACGTTAGTACTGTGTTCTGATCATTTCAACCACAGTGACTTTTCAAACTTTGGTGCCTTCAGTAGTGGTTTTGCTTCGAGGTTGTTTTTAATACCTGGATCTGTAGTCAAGACGATCGACCACCAGCTCACAAGCTGTAAGTAAAACATGAACTTTTTGTTCGAAGGTTTTTGTTACAAAATAGCATGTTCATATTCTCCACGTTAGCATGCATGACATGGTCACAAGCTAGGCAGGGATGAGAGTTTTCCGCTTTTCGGTGGATTTCCGCTTTTTCTGAGTAAAAAACGACCTTTTCATATTGTGCCAAATCCGTTGAGAATTTTTTTTTATTAATTTCAGGGGGTTGGGGTATGTTCCTTCATGCTGTTCAAACTTTATTAACTCCAACGATGTTTACACATTATTTGTAAGTTGCCATCTTTAGTCTCATTTAAATCTTGTTGAATGTAATGTAAAATTCGTGTTATCTACATTGTTATTGGTCAAAACATCGATGTTGAGACCATAATAGCCAATCAAAACAGTTTTTACAAAAGACACCCACATCCACTTGTTCTGACCCACTGGAGGTAGCGTCACAGTGCTGTTAGCCAATCAGAGGTAACACGCTTACATGTCATGAATATTAATGAATAAGAGCTGAAATCCTGTTGTTCTCCCGCCACCCGCTCCTCCACTAAACTAGAACAGCCTGAAACAGGAGAACCACAGCATTTTTTTCACCAAAACCAGCTCACAGGGCATTCATTCATACTAGAGACCACCGCACAATTAATGAAAAAACGAGAGACCTTTAAAATTAGGGCACGAGTCAGACTCGAGTCAGGGTTCTCCACGAGGGGTTTTAGAGGTGCAGGCCACCCCCCTTTCTGTGATTCCCGCCCCCATTTAATTTCTGCCGCCCCTTTACAAAAGGAAGAGACGTCCCTTTGTTTTCTTTGTGACAGATAGCCTTTCTCTGTTGGAGTACCGACAACGCGACAACACCCGAGTGTGAAACTCATTTACCAGCAATTAGTTTAGTCAGTCTGATGATTATAGTCTAAGAAAAGCGTTTCACACTCCGGCGTTTTTGACACATTGTTCTTGCGCCGGGAGATAACACGCCTTTATAATAACATGTGTGAATCGACACCAAGTTCGAGATAACTGATTGTTATTGTCGGCAGAGAAATAAAGGATAAAAACAAAAAGTTCAAAGTTGGTGCGGCAAGTGTGATATTGCCTATAAAACCGTGAGGATATAACCTGGCTGTCAGTGTTACTGTAGCTCTTGAAGTGCGTACACTCTGTCGAAATGTCTCTCGAGCGATTCAGTTTTACAATGTCAGCTTTTGTGGAGCAGTGTGAATATAGTTAATACAAAAACTTTTCTGTACTTTTTTCGTAGTTTGCTAAATAAAAAAATATTTTTTCCAGTTCCATTTCAAACAATGCGTCTGAATATGATGTGTAAGTGTGTAATGTTTGATGTATGATGTGTTTTGTACCAGTCCAATTGATTCCTCTATTCTAAATGATTACTATTTGAGAGTATTTTATGCAAATGACATATGTAAATTTATGCAAATTTGTTTCAAGGTCATCCGATTGACCCCCACCCCCCTATATTTTCAATCCGTGGAGAACCCTGTGAGTACTACAAGCCTGAGTGGGACGGACCAAAAATTTATCGCCTTCAGCCTTCTCGAAGGCCAACGCTAGCTTAACTGCGAGTCAGCGCTGTCAGCACAGCAGTGAAGTCACCTTCCAGCCGGTGTAGCGTTCATCAGTAGCGTTAGCAAATGCTAATAAAGCAGTCAAGCCAGTGCCATGGAGAGCAAGTAGCACAGGCTAAAGACCGAGAAACTAAGCTTTCTGTCTCCAGACTCTACTTCCACGCACGCTCGACACCGTATTTTTCACTCAGACTTAAGTATTCATTTCTCGATGTAATTGACTTAGTTACTTTTAAAATCAATACACAACGGAGCTACCTGGCAGCCTACTGTTAATCCCTTGCAAAATCCTTTGCCCTGTTGTTTTTTTTTGGTGTGTCTGGCTAAGTTTTGCCTGAGCTCAAGTCCGAGCTCTAATAGTAACGGTTCACCACTGAAATTTATATATGTGGTTTTGTGAACCCGGTTAACTGTGGTAAGAATCACCTTCCTGTGTTTGTGTATCTGCATGCTAAAGCCTTCAACAAAGCCACATAATGATGTATGACACATTAGTATTTGCAAGAACCTTCACGACAAGCTGGCACTAGCCCCGCAACTAACATTTGATTTCACCTGTCCTAACTGCTATGGGTGGTTAGAATCATCTGGATGATGCCAACAATGTGATGATGACCAGCAGGATGTCAGGACTAGTCATGAAGGTGCTCAGAGATGACATGGAGAAACTTTCTTGAACAGCTCACCGACTAATTATGCCTATAAAGAGGCGACACTCCCTGTAAAGTGGCATGCCAGATTTTACCCTTTGACACACCTAATGTACAGTATTAGCTCTGTGTTTGATTTATTTTAATGTTTCAGCCAGATATTTTGCCTTTAATACTTTTGTGTCTTGTGGTTACAGACATCACCAGAGTCCAATCTTTATGCTCCTTAGCAAACTGAAGCCTTTTATTCTGATTAGCGTCACTAACAAGTGGTTTTCTTATGGCCACACAGCTGTTTATTCCCAATCCTGTGAGTTCTTGTTGCATTGTGCATGCGGAAAAGATCTGACTTTCACTATTATACATCGCCGTGAGTTCGACTGTTGATTCTTTTACGGTTCAATTTCACCAAGCATTTGCGTGATCTCTGATCGTGGTCAGTCAAGATTTTTTTTTCCGACCACATTTCTTCAGTGAAGTTGATGGTTCAGTACTGCCCTTCCAAGTTTTAATAATGTAATTAAATTCAGTTCTTAATCCAGTTCAAGTAATTTCAGGAATCTCCTTAGTTGTTTTCTTTGCTTGATGGAGGCCAGTAATTTGACTCTTTTGAATCACAGTAACCTGTTTTCCATGACAACGGGGTATATCTTCTGACATGGCTGATGAAGAAATGAGAATCTATTCACTGCATCAGTTAGGGTTAAAAGAATTGCTGCCATCTGAAACATATTAATCACTGCAGTAATTATCTTTGCTTATTTAAATCCTTATTTTGGCCAGGCAGTGTGTGTGTGTGTGTATGTGTGTATATATATATATATATATATATATATATATATATATATATATATATATATATAAAATGGTGATGTTGGTTTTAATTTGAAATAAAATGATGAAAGAAATAATACAGATAAAACTAAATCTTTGATGTGAATACTCTATTCAGAATTTGGCAAAAATTCTGCAAATTTGTGGAAAAATGCCGGCTTGATCTGGGACATGATAAATGGTTGACTACATCGCATTCCCTTAAAAAGGCTGTAGTCCACTGAAAAGTCTACAGTTATCACTAATTGTATTTTAAGTTGTAACTTCATACACCTAAGGATTGGTGCGCTCACAGAATAATCATAACCGTAATAAAACATCATGCAAAATATTTGATCACCGTCGTAACTCCATTTTCCGCAGACCCAAAACCAATACGATCGTGTGTTTTGATCTAAACGGAAAGCCTCAGGGTCAAGGTCACTACCTCACCAAAAGTAGTAACTTAAATCACTACGCCATATAAAAATTTAGTTATAAATCTGCGATTTTGTTTTTTAAAACGAAAGCAGAAAGTTAGGTATAGAATATGTTTCTTACAGAATATGTTACGATGGTAGCTGGTCTTGTATGAATTTCTGAGCTATAAAATGAGTTGTGGTCTATTTTTTACCGTAGCGTGTTATTTGTGTGCGGGGAAGGACACACATTAACAATTTGCATGTGTAGAATGGAATTTTCCACTCCAACAGTTAGAAGTTGACCGTGCTTCCGTTTGCGGTCTTTCTGTTACATGAGTGATCTGTTCGGATGTTATCACTGAAAAGGTGAGTTTTGACAGTTTTATTTTGTTTTAGTCTTGCAGTATAAGGCAATAGAATGTTTCTTATTCATCTTACTTTCATATTTCGTAGTGTTTGCCTATTTTTGGCCAATATTTTGCAAGCACGGTCAATTTAGATCGAACTTTTGATAGAATCTACGGCCAGTCATTTTGTCCCGCCCCCGCCTCGCGCTCCGTCCGGTGCGGTAGTGATGTCCCGTTGCTCGCGCGCCGCAGCAGAGACCCGCGCGACCTTCAGCCGGTACAGTCGCTGTTCTTTTACCAGCGCCGTTATTCTCATCTTTCCGGTGTGTTCTTGATTTTTCCATCGTGTCCTATTTCGCCATATCAAATACCCAAAATGTACCATATTATTCATATTTAAGTGAATAATCAATTCAGTCATCATAACTTGGCATTTTTAACCCAAGCAATCAAAAAGAGGAAATTTATTCAATATTTTCACTCATCTGTGAAGGAGGGGCTTTAATTCTTCATGATGTAGTTATTTTATATGGAAATCAATTTTACAAAAGCATTTGAATTGTAATCAAAACAATTTTCCACAGTGGAGGCCAGATAAAGCAAGATGCTATCTTTATTCTTATTAAACATGACAAAAGAAACATTGAGTGTTAGGTAAATGCAAAAAAAAAAATAGTAAAATTAGAAAATTTATTTGTTGACCATAATGTCCCAAATGAGAGACACACACACACACACGATCACTGTTATTATTATGATTGCGTTCATTTTTTGTGTGCAAGGACACTGGGGTGAATGTCATGCTGAAGGAAAATCCAAGCACAAACCATGTTGTGTATATGTGTGTCCCACTTGATAGAAAAAGAAAACTCTTACATAATAATCTGCTTATGCAACATACAGGAGCCCCGGCTACTGGCCTGCCTCCCTTACTGCCTCTCTGTGTCCTGTGGGAAATGACCTCTTCTGCAAATATCACACGCAGTTCCATATGACTAGGAACATACAATGAAATCTATTAACAAAAGAGGCATGTACCTAGTTTACACATAAAAAGAAACACACACACACACACACACACACACACACACACACACACACACAGAGTCGCATACAGAAGGTTATACTTTGTAGTACAAAAGACAAACAAATAAACAAACTGCATGTGAGGTCGAAATGCATCCCAAAAGATATTTTGATTAAATTATCCCACTTCAAAAACATGCCTCGTGATTATATCATATTTCATTATATTCACAAACCTCTGTTTAAACACTCCATATATCCAGTGTTCACATAATCAATCAAAAAGATGAAAACACGCAATGACGCTTTAATAAACACTCCCATTCCCACACATTAAAATGTGCATCCTTGGAAACAAATAGAAAAAAAAAAGCATAATCACATTTTGTTGACAGAAACCACCCAGCCTTACACACACACACACACACACACACACACACACACACACACACACACACACACACACACGAGCCTACAGTGTACATGTTTAAAACACTGCTGTCCAAGTCACTATATATTCATTACTATGTCACTACAAGTGCAGACTTGTTCATTTACTGACGCAGAGCCTCAAACTCTCACTCCCACACAGAGACATACACCATGAAACACCATGAAGCACTCGAACACCCACACACTCCAAACACAGACACACAGACCAATCCTGGAAGGCTCTCAGGATGCTTTCTACTACTAGGCTATCAGCTCATATACCATGAGTATATGAGAGAAGAGCAGCATGGCCGAGTGTGTTGCTGAACCAACTGAGGATGAAATAAAAACTCTACTCGAAAACAAAACCCCAAAAAATGCACAAAAAAAAAAAGCAGTAAAATATGGAATGAAAGTATTTGATGGTAAGAATGTATCTTTTTTATTTTTCGAGAATTATTATTGTAGCATTTTTCCATAAATTGCTACTGTCATTTCGCCAGTTTGTTTACATTCTAAGCGAAAATAATTTTGTCAAACATTTTGTATGTAGTTTTTATTTATTGAATTTGCAAAAAATAAAAGTGCTCTGTTTCGCAAAATCCAGTGAATGTGGATAGAATTAAACAGTTATTCCACTTAATCTTGTCGGTGCTACACGCCTCATCGGCTATCAGCTCATGTACAACTTGATTATATGCACACACACACACACACACACACACACATAATATATATATATATATATATATATATATATATATATATATATATATATATATATATATATATATATATATATGTCATGCAAGCAGCACAGTGAACACTTTCTCTCCTAGTTCAGCTGCTCTTAGCGTTAAGAGGCTTTTGGGAAACCCGCCCCTGGCCTTTCTCTGTTTAGAGGACTGTGTTCTCAGGGTGGTATGGACATAAGATGGATGTTATGTTTTCCATAACAAATAAAAACAGATGCACATGCGAGAGAACTTCCAGGAAAATGCCTGAGACAGAAAACATATGCTGCTTATTTCTACCAGTAAAATATCACCATTAAAGCTTAAGTAATAACTGACCGCGTAGTACAGGATCCCACGGGTCCCCACAGAACTCATCACAGCAGCTGGTGGCTTTTGCTTTCATGTGACTGGGAGTGGGATGAATCTCATAGGACAAAGAAAGGCCATGTTAATTAACATGGAAGAATACTGGATACAGTGAGTCGTTAAGCAGTGTTACATAATGAGTTCACCACTTTCATTCACTTCATTCATTCAGGGTCGTCGTGATTTAAATCCTCATTTTCTTAATCGTGGGCGAGACTGATCCAACATTCTGTGTGAGCTGGCGGGATTAGTCAACAATGCTCAGCAGGACTGAGTGGGATTTGTCCAACCTTCTACAGGAGCATGTGGGTACGGACAAACGTTCTATGTGAAAGGGTGGGATTGATCAAATGTCCTACAGCAGAAGGTGGGATTGGTCAAAGGTTTTATAGAAGCAGGTAGGATAAGTCCAAAGTTCTCCAGGAGGCTGAACTGGTCAAACATTCCTGATCATGTATTCTTCATGAATCCTGCCCTTTCCCAGAATCTTTCACCATTCAAATGAGGTCCATAAAAAGTTTGACCAATCCAACCAGAGGTCTGGTCAAACGTCCAACAAAAGCAGGCAACATTAGTCAAATGTTCTATGGGAATGTATGGAATTGGTCAACTGTCCTACTAGACTGGTTGTATTTGATCAAATGATATATGGGAGTGGGTGAGTTGGTCAAACGTTCTGTGGCAGTGGGCCTAACAGCACCGTTTGAAAAGTCTAATGCCATGCAAAAACTCACGCCTACATTGTGATCTTACTTTGGTGCTTGTTTGTTATACTGCAACAACTTATGGTTCAACGTACACTAAAAACTACTGGCACAAATCATTGTTCTGTAGATGCACTGCCACAATTACAGACTGTTATCATCACACATGCACACTCTCTCTCTGTCTGTCTCTACCACAGACTCCCATTGATACACACATGTACTAAACATAGCTTAATCATATAAATGCACATAGATGCAAGTGTACCCACAGGAAAAAAAAATGTTTGGAGGTTTTCCTTTCTGCTGTTACCTCTTGAAAGATCTACAGCAACCTTCATCCATTTTATACACACGTTGTATCTGTACCGGCCCTGTAAACTTTCATTACCATGTGTATGACACTGAAGGTAAATCATCGTCCTCTGTGTCCTGTTTGTCCCACTGCTAACTCTGTCAGCGTAAGAACATCGCCATATAGGTTGCCATGATGACAGCTCAGGAGAGCATGATTAGCTACTGTGCCACTGTCCCCATGGTGGGACTCATATCAAATACAACATAATCCATATCAGTACTACGTTGTTTTGTGGCAGATTTGATGGTTGACTGGAGTCTGTTGTTTGCTGGAAATTTGTAATGCATTAGAAATAGTTATATGCTTCATTTGCATTGGGTAGGTCTGGAAGATCTTAGGCTTTGTTGATGACCTGCCAAAAGATACTCCATGCACATTACACCCCTAATCACACACACATATGCACATTACACCCCTGACTTTACATGATAAACATGGTGTGTACACAGCTTGCAGCATTGTCTCTAATTTGCAAGTCACCATTGCATTACCAAAAGTAGAAACAATTACTACAAAGCAATAAAGCTGTCGTTCACCTGAATGGGCTTTGTTTCTTCCTTCCCATCGGTCGCCAACAGCTCCAGACCTTTATCACATCCTTCCTTGTAAAGACCTACATGCTTACCATAAACCTCTCCATCAAATTTTCCTGCGATAAAACCCCTATCGCATGAGGCTCAGCTCTCTGTTCTGACACACTGCTCTCAGCCTCAAAAGCAGAACTGTTTATGGATTTATTGTACCAATCTATAAAAGGTTATTTTAATTGAACGAAGTTTAGCTGGGACTGTCAAATAATATATTCAAAGGGAAGTGCTGAATTATGGGTACTGGACCCAGGCACTATGCAATATCAGCAGATGACCATCTATTAAGCAGGACTACGATGGTATAAAGGCAGAAATCTTGTCACTGCACAGCTCAATCTTTCACCCTGAGGTGGACAAAGTACCCAACTTCATTACTTAAGTCAAAGTACAGATCCTACTGGTTAAATGTTACTCCGATACAAGTGAAAGTTCATTCTCATCTCATTATCTGTAGCCGCTTTATCCTGTTCTACAGGGTCGCAGGCAAGCTGGAGCCTATCCCAGCTGACTACGGGCGAAAGGCGGGGTACACCCTGGACAAGTCACCAGGTCATCACAGGGCTGACACATAGACACAGACAACCATTCACACTCACATTCACACCTACGGTCAATTTAGAGTCACCAGTTAACCTAACCTGCATGTCTTTGGACTGTGGGGGAAACCGGAGCACCCGGAGGAAACCCATGTGGACACGGGGAGAACATGCAAACTCCACACAAAAAGGCCCTCGCTGGCCATGGGGCTCGAACCCGGACCTTCTTGCTGTGAGGCGACAGCACTAACCACTACACCACCGTGCCGCCCCAAGTTCAAGTCGTAAGTTTCCAAAAAAATAATAATAATACTCAAGTGAAGTACAGATACTCAAAAAGTGTACTTAAGTACAGTACTCAAGTACCGTAAATGTACTTCGTTACTGTCCACCTCTGCTTACACCATTAGTGCAATGGTGGAAATCACTATCAGTGGCATTACTAATTACATTTACAAAACTGTTTACAAGCAGACAGTGCTCAGCTCTGATTATTTGTGCAAGTTTTGGAGCTAAAACTTCACAGAAGTGGAGAAGCACACATTGGTACTCTTGGCACTGTTCAGTTAGTGCCAGTTCTATCACCTGGGTCTAATTGTTTCTGAGCAGATTTTTTTTTACCCATTAAATCACTCAAAGTCAATAGTAGGGCTGAGTTTTTGCACATGTACATGTATGGTACATGATTCGATTTGATTCTGATTCACAAGCTAATGATCTGATTCAGTCTGATGCAATTCAATTCCGATTCGATATCTATTCAATCGGAATGAGATATGAGATACTATATAGCAAAGGTTAATCGAAAGAATGACATCGGGGGGCTAATAATGGCCTTTAATACCAGTCAGAACCTGCCTAATTAAATCTCTGTTTGTGTTCAATCATAGCAGAAATTAATTTAGAAAACTGTTGAGCCAAAAGAAAATGTATCTTAGCCTCAAAAGATTGATCCATAAATTTTACAGATGGATATCAAATCAGACTAATTAAAAAAAATTAATTGAATAAACAATATGTTTGAACGGTGGCACGGTGGTGTAGTGGTTAGCGCTGTCGCCTCACAGCAAGAAGGTCCGGGTTCGAGCCCTGTGGCCAGCGAGGGCCTTTCTGTGTGGAGTTTGCATGTTCTCCCCGTGTCCACGTGGGTTTCCTCCGGGTGCTCTGGTTTCCCCCACAGTCCAAAGACATGCAGGTTAGGTTAACTGGTGACTCTAAATTGACCGTAGGTGTGAATGTGAGTGTGAATGGTTGTCTGTGTCTATGTGTCAGCCCTGTGATGACCTGGCGACTTGTCCAGGGTGTACCCCGCCTTTCGCCCGTAGTCAGCTGGGATAGGCTCCAGCTTGCCTGCGACCCTGTAGAACAGGATAAAGCGGCTACAGATAATGAGATGAATATGTTTGAACACCCCTGCAACTGGATTCAATCTCATTAACATTCACATGGAAAATCAAAGATTGGTGCTTCTAGGTGGCCTTTGCCACAGCCACCCATGTCCGGGAGTCCAAGAGACCATAAATGGCCATGATGGATGGTTAGAACATCACTTCTCCCTCCTTGTTGACTGGAGCATCTGTGAGCTCATCCATTTGTTAGCATTGTCCTCTGAGTCTGTTTAGCTGCCTTGTGATGTCACATGTGTAGCATTTTTTTTTTTTAAATGCAGTAGTTGGCTTCATGTGTTTCTGAGGAAGTATGAATTGCCCTCTCCTTCACAGGACATTAGCTGTCATATGATAAGGGAACACTAATTAATGGGCCATGGCGATGGCTTAAAAAAAAAAACAGAAGCCAGTCATTCATGCACAAAGTGCAAAAAATCTCATTCATCTCATTATCTCTAGCCGCTTTATCCTGTTCTACAGGGCCGCAGGCAAGCTGGAGCCTATCCCAGCTGACTACGGGCGAAAGGCGGGGTACACCCTGGACAAGTCGCCAGGTCATCACAGGGCTGACACATAGACACAGACAACCATTCACACTCACACCTACGGTCAATTTAGAGTCACCAGTTAACCTAACCTGCATGTCTTTGGACTGTGGGCGGAGGAAACCCACGCGGACACGGGGAGAACATGCAAACTCCACACAGAAAGGCCCTCGCCGGCCATGGGGCTCGAACCCAGACCTTCTTGCTGTGAGACGACAGTACTAACCACTACACCACCATGCCACCCCAAGTGCAAAAAAATAATTAAAAAAAAAAAGCTATTGAGTAACACCACACTGGTGATAGCAAAATCATAAATCGATTGAATCTCCCGATGTCGGAAATCCATTATGTGTTAAACACAATTATCTGGCATAATTTACATGCTCTTGAATTCATACATGATTGAACATCACAAAGAGCAAAGTTTTCGATGCAAAAAAAACCCACGTTGGTCACTGCACAGCAACAAGTGACAAGAGTCGCAATCTCTATACACCCACAAGAAACAAACTAGAAACAACATAAGCAACTTGTCACTTGCTAGTGGGACTGTAGGGTCAGCCAAGCTCAAAGGGTCGGTCAACATCACAAGTGTTCAGAGCATGAAACAAAGAATCAGAATAGGAGAATAGGGCAAATCCAATCGAAAAGTGATCCAGAGTTTTAGGGCTGTGTAGGCCTGATAAACAAATCACTGCATTGCTGCAAACTATTAGTCATCGGCTATGTTCACTCCCAATACACTTTTTGCATATTCAATGTGAAGCCAATCTCCCTGACTGACTCCAGATTATATACTGCAAGTGATCATTACATTACAGGCATTCAGTAGAAGCGACATACAAGATAGATAGACAGATAGATAGATTTACTTTATTGATCCCAAGCTGGTGGCACGGTGGTGTAGTGGTTAGCACTGTCGCCTCACAGCAAGAAAATTCTGGGTTTGAGCCCAGTGGCCGATAGGGACCTTTCTGTGTGGAGTTTGCATGTTCTCCCCGTGTCTGCGTGGGTTTGCTCCGGTTTCCCCCCACAGTCCAAAGACATGCAGGTTAGGTTAACTGGTGACTCTAAATTGACCGTAGGTGTGAATGTGAGTGTGAATGGTTGTTTGTCTCTATGTGTCAGCCCTGTGATGACCTGGCGACTTGTCCAGGGTGTACCCCGCCTCTCACCCATAGTCAGCTGGGACAGGCTCCAGCTTGCTTGCGACCCTGCACAGGATAAGTGGTTACAGATAATGGATGGATGAATGGATGATCCCAAGCTGGGATCAATACAGCATACCCAGAGCAGCCTGGGGAGCAGCTGGGGGTTAGGTGCCTTGCTCAAGGGCACTTCAGCCATTCCTGCTGGTTCAGGGAATTGAACTAGTGACCTTTTGGTCCCAAAGCTGCTTCTCTAACCTTTAGGTCATGGATTCCCTAGATCAGGCATTGCGCCCGAAAGTGGAAGTAGGTGACATAAACAAATTTAAATGGAAGGAAATGAAATGGGCTTGTTTATTTATCACATGGCAATGTGGAACTGTGGCACAGGTTTTAAAAAATAAATGAGAAAGTGTCAGAGACGGAGGAGACTTGTCTGCGCCACTTTATTTCATGCACCACCAAACCAGAATGTTTCCTGTACATGTGATGTAAAAGTGAACTTTACATGGCATCAAAAGTCACAGATGAAAAAAAAAAAAAAAAACACCATGAAATCCGATCAGAGCAGTCAGGTTTGCAAAAATGCAATTTGATTTGTATTTCAAACCACATACAAATTAGTTTGAGACAGACTTGTAAAAATCAGATCTCATGCAATTTTTAGCTGTTCACACTCTCTACATTTTACACACACACACACATATAAAATATACACACACACAGTATATACACACACAGACATATATATACATCTATCTATCTATCTATCTATCTATCTATCTATCTATCTAATATATATATATATATATATATATATATATATATATATATATATATATATGAGAGAGAGAGAGAGAGAGAGAGAGAGAGAGGCACTACCTAATAGTGGAGCTCCAGATGAGTGTAAAATGTGTTTGTAAGTAGCAGCCAGAGCTGTCACTCGTTATTCCTGTTCCGGGTGGAGCTGTCAGCCCCGGAAACTGCATTTGTTCTGCTCCAGATGCTCACTGGTGTGTTTACATTCACCATGTGCCTCCATCAGAGGTTTAGTGCAGTACGTTATAAAACTTTGCTGGCTGCCATCTTGATATGTCATTCATGCACAATGTAAAGTTTGTGTGTGCTGTTTACTGAGTGTGTTTTGTTTGTGTTCGGTGCATTGGTTGAACTGTGGTTTAGTATGAGACTTTGAGCACAGAGGCTAATGATGCACGTTTGGCTAAGTTGTAGAGGTTGAGCAGAGCAAGGTGTATAACATTCAGACCATAGTCTGTAAACATTTACTCTACAAAATTGCGTATTTGTTTCCAACCATGTGATGTTAATTATTTTCATTTTGTTTTCTTTAGTTCTCACGGTGCTCGGTGTTTGATGTCTGGTGTTCGATGCTATACTCGTGCTCAAGGGGAATAAAACGCACATGCACCCATCAGAGAGTCTCTGCTGTTGTTCTTAATGCCAAGGGATGCCACAGTATTAGTAAATAATCCTATGTTATGTTTTAAAAAGCAAATTAAAAATAAGCGCCAGATAAAAACCCATCTATCATATGTAACTAAAGGTACAAATTTCATTGCCCGGTGTTCCTGTTTATGAGCTACGTTGCCTTGCACTTACGGTGGGGTTTCCTGAGGTGGTACACGTATGTCATTCATATGTACAGATGTATGTACAGATGTTGTACGGTCACAAAAGCCATTAAAAATCAGGTCGATGCATTACCTGTATGGCACTCTGCTCTGTGCATGGGAGCTCCGTTATGATCGGATTCCAATCAGATATGCACATAGATCGGATTTAGACTGGCATTGTGAACATAGCCTTTGTTATTTAAAGGCATTCAGCTTTTGGAGCCAATATGATAACACAGCATTCACTTTTAGCCCAATATCACAGTATCTCAGTAATTCATATTGCTTATTTAGAGATGCACAGCGCCAATCCCAAGTGGCCATGCTCCTGCCTAATTAAGTGCTTTCCCTCCTCTCACATACAAATAATTTAGTTCAAAGCTGAAGGGCTTGATAATTAGCTGATGAGTTTTGATGGGGTGTTTTAATGAGAAAAAACACTATTCTGTGTGGGCCTGGAGTTGAGTACTCGAGTATCAAATATATAAAAGTAAAAAAGTTACGAAAAAAAAAGTAATGGTGTTTAACATAAACGTAAAACGCAATTAAATACTAAAGTATCTAGAAAGCTGAAAATCTTGAACTAACTGTCAACGTTTTTGCATTGTGTGTGAATATAAATGCCTTAAATACTTCACTTTAAAACCTTTAATACTTTTTTCTTTGGCTATCTCGTCTGATCTTCAAGCAGGTTCCTATAATCATGATGAAAAAATGAACCACAGGAAAACAAAGCAGTATGTGTAGAAGAACGCAAGTGAAACATGTCTGTGAAGATTCTCAATCATCCAGGTCATAGTAAACTGTGGGTGGTAGAAAAGGGCAACTGGACTTGCTTGAAGATTCTTGAAAACGTTTCACCTCTCGTCCGAAAGGCTTCCTCAGTTCTGTCTGACTGATAGGGAGTATCAGATATTTATCCTCTCCTGGATCAGAATCAGAATCTCCTTTGATCACCCTAATAACTCGCCGTTCACACCCAGCCTCCAGTGACCCACACCAACATGATGCCTCAATGACACCTTAGATGAGGTCATCAGAATTCTGATTCTGATCCAGGAGAGGATAAATATCTCATACTCCCTATTAGTCAGACAGAACTGAGGAAGCCTTTCGGACGAGAGGTGGAACGTTTTCAAGAATCTTCAAGCAAGTCCAGTTGCCCTTTTCTACCACCCACAACGCAAGTGAAAACTTATGCCCATGTGTGATAAGGAACTGGACTCGAAATAGTTCTCTAAAAGGCAGCGATGCTGTTGAAAAAGTCTGAAACATGTACAAGGAACAAAACAGGATAGGATACGCTGTTAATCAACCATCAGAAAATAATCAACAGCAGGATGGTGTGATGTGACCTGATGTGACTGAAGTTGACTATGTTCCTATAACAGGAAGTGCCAAAATGGTTTCTTCCTCTTATACCATAGTACTTTGTCAACTATTACACTTTAAGAATAAAAATGACATCATGCTTTGCATCCATTTATAGTTACTATAGATATATCGTTGTGAAACATCTGTGAAACAAGCAGACTTGCCTTACAGCAGCTGTAAACAATTATTCACTTTTCAATCTCTTTTTTTCTTACTTCTTGAAGACAAGACTGAAAAACACAGCTTGTCATATTACCAAGAAACCGGAAAGCTCAAACTGTTCTGTTCTGAAGACTTTCCTGTGGTGGAAAACCACATGTTTAACAAACACCCTGCAAGAAAAAAAAAACTTCATATCAAGAATTAGGGTTTTTTGTATTTTTTTTAGAGGGGGGTGGAAAGTGGAAAAAAACTTTTTTTTTAATTCCATTTATTATTAGTATTAGCCACTATGCTATTCCCTATTCCACTATGCTATTCAGCCTCCTACTGTCAGAGTCGCTGTTACTGAAAATAAATCAACATCAGGAATTCAACAGCACTAAATATACATGTGCATGTAGAGTGTAACGTTAATCAAAATGGAAGAGGAAATATGTGCGTATTAGAACCTAAAATAAATAGTTATGGAATAGTAATTTCACTTTCTCACCTCCCTGATGCTGGAATGTTTGGTTTTTCCCCATCTTTCCTTTTCTCTCTCTCTCTCTCACACACACACACACACACACACACACATGGGGGCATGCAAAGGCACACAAACACACATGCTGTTGGTGTCAGACCCACATGGTGAGGTAATGAGGGCTTGAACTGGAGTCTGCATGAGACTAACTTTCATCTGTTCTGCAGGGTAATGGTTGCCTTAGCAACGGGGGCCACCACACTCAGGATCCCAGATGCCCCCATTCACCTTGTGAACCACACACAACTGCCTTTCAATCAAAATGTTTATAAATGCACTACTTGGTTTCAACAAGCTGTCGGAATGTCCAAATGTCAAAGAACAACAGCTGGAATACTCATCACCCTGAAGGTTTTATAGAGTACAAATTAAGTGACGGCGGCACGGTGGTGTAGTGGTTAGCACTGTCGCCTCACAGCAAGAAGGTCCGGGTTCGAGCCCCGTAGCCGGCGAGGGCCTTTCTGTGTGGAGTTTGCATGTTCTCCCCGTGTCCGTGTGGGTTTCCTCCGGGTGCTCCGGTTTCCCCCACAGTCCAAAGACATGCAGGTTAGGTTAACTGGTGACTCTAAATTGACCGTAGGTGCGAATGTGAGTGTGAATGGTTGTCTGTGTCTATGTGTCAGCCCTGTGATGACCTGGCGACTTGTCCAGGGTGTACCCCGCCTTTCGCCCGTAGTCAGCTGGGATAGGCTCCAGCTTGCCTGCGACCCTGTAGAACAGGATAAAGCGGCTAGAGATGATGAGATGAGATGAAATTAAGTGACACTGGAATTACCGCAAATGTCCTGGAATCGTAACACACATCTACTGGATATATAAGCACTCCTGGTCATCCTCATAAAAGCTCTTGCAAAGTCATCATCATCCAAAAAGATTCATAACACTCGCAGAAAAGAATGTACTCAACTGAGGCATTACACCGTCTGAATATTTTCAGGTTGAACAACATCCGTTTTCTACATTTCTTAGCAATTACAACTGTACATCAGAGAATATCTCGTCATTATCTCTAGCCGCTTTATCCTGTTCTACAGGGTTGCAGGTCAGAGAATATCACGAAAAAAAATCACTAAGTAACAAAAAAGTGTTTTTATTAGACTTAATCTGTACACAGAAACAGCTTTTTTCCTTTTCAGATATATATATTTTTTTTTGGGGGGGGGGGGGGGAGCTTTTTTCACCTTTATTGGATAGGACAGTGTAGAGACAGGAAATGAGCAGGAGAGAGACACACAGGGAGGGATCGGGAAATGACCTCGGGTCGGAATCGAACCCATGTCCCCGGGTTTATGGTATGGCGCCTTATCCACCTGAGCCATGACGACCCCAGCTTTTTTTTCTTTTCAGTGCTTTTAATGTCTTTACTTTTGTGGCAAATGTAGGAAGAAAAAGTATTTTAAAAAGCTACCAACAAAAACCAAAAACTGATGTCCTGCCACACAGAGCACATTGAAAGCCCTTATCAAAAAGAAGTATACTTCAAGTTCATTTTATTAAGCATATTTAAGTAAAGTTAAAGTATATTTCCTTAAGTATACTTTTATGGACCAAGTATACTGATATCAATGTACTTACAGTATACTTGTAATTATAATACTTCTTGGGACTAAACTGGCCCACTTTTAGTTTATAAAAAGTATACTTTAAGTCTAAGAGAAGTAAACTTTGCGTATACAACTAGTATTTTTTATTTTGTACTGCAAGTATACCACAAGTAAACTTGTATACTAATAGTTTACTAGTTCTATACTTTTGTAGTCCACTCTTTAGTTTACAAAAGCATACTTCATAGCATACTGGAAATATACTATGAGTTTACTTGTTTTATACTTCTAGTCCACTTTTTACTTTACTAAAGTATACTTTGTAGTATACTAGAAATATACTACTGGTTTACTCGTTACACACTTCTAGTCCACTTTTTAGTTTATAAAAGTATACTTTATAGCATATTGGAAATATACTATTAGTTACTGGTTATATACAGCTAGTCCACTTTTTAGTTTTGAAGTATACTGCAATTACCCTTCTAGGTATACTATTAGTTTTCTAGCCCTGACCCTTACCTCATGCACACTACCAGTAGACAACTTAAGTGTTTTTGTACCTTAAGTTACAATGAAGTTATGAAGGTAAGAATTCACAAAATAACAATGTCAGGTACGAGGTAGGCGGATGCAAGTGCAGATGTATAGTTTAATGATTAAGTGCAAAACACACACAAAGGCAAATAGCCCAAATCGACAGGCAAAATCCAAAACGTGAAACAGGCAAAAGGGTCAGGCGAGGCGCAAACAGGCTATCAGAGGCAAAGCAAGAACGGGGATGAGAAACAGGCACAGGAATCAGGAAGTCAGAAACCCGGGTAGTAAGGCTCGGTAATGCGTACTGACGTATCATAATACTTCGCATAGATTGTGCATCAGCACAGTCCTTAAATAGGTGCACATAGCTCCTTAATTGAGTTCAGGTGCGCATCGTTAACGGTGTGCGTGCTGGAGTCCGCTCAACGCACGCGTGCAGCCCGGGGCATGCCTTCAGATGCACACGCCACAGCACGCAGGACTGACAAACAACAGATACTCAGGATTAAGAACATATTCATTTTCTTCAAAAATCAAAATTCAAAGCAACATTGTATTAAATGCCAAAAAATAAAAACATGGCAATGACAAATGAAATTGACATCCAAGCTCTACACAACTACAGGGCAAGGGTTTTTTTGTTGTTGTTTTTTAACTGTATGAGGATTCCTGGAAAATTTGATCAGCTGTTTTTGTCACAGATCAAGTGCACTAAATCCCTGCGATAACATTGGTTTTATGTGTTAAGTGTTGTGCGCAAAGTTTCTATGTTTTTATGTGTTTTTATGGTAAAGACAAGCCAAGCCAAGCCAAGAAAAAACATGCTCACTCACTGAGAACAATTTTCCCCTAGGGGACAATAAAGCTTCTATTCTGAAAGTGCACTTAAACATAAGGCGCAAATGTTTTAATACTTTATTACACTTTTTGTTAATTATATCTCTCATCTCATCTCATTATCTCTAGCCTCTTTATCCTGTTCTACAGGGTCGCAGGCAAGCTGGAGCCTATCCCAGCTGACTACGGGCGAAAGGCGGGGTACACCCTGGACAAGTCGCCAGGTCATCACAGGGCTGACACATAGACACAGACAACCATTCACACCTACGGTCAATTTAGAGTCACCAGTTAACCTAAATGTCTTTGGACCGTGGGGGAAACCGGAGCTCCTGGAGGAAACCCACGCAGACAATATGCAAACTCCACGCAGAAAGGCCCTCGCCGGCCACGGGGCTCGAACCCAGACCTTCTTGCTGTAAGGCAATAGCGCTAACCACTACACCACCGTGCCACCCTTGTTAAGGATATCTTGATCAAAAGTTTAAGTATAAGCTTAATATACTTAGACTTTTCTATATACTTTTCAGTATAAGCCAAGTATACTTATGTATAACTTTATTAAGTATATCTCTGATAAGTAAATAAAAAGTAAACTGAAAGCATACTCTCTTATTTTCAGTTTAAAAGAAGTATACTAGAAGCACACTTGAATAAACTTCTTTTTTGTAAGGGAAAAGTTTTCAAATGTTGAAAATGTTTGAGGTTTTGACGAGCCTGAACATGGATCTCTCTGATTCATGCCAACCAGAGCTCAGCGATGGATGTGGCACAAAACAGACAGATCCTGACACAATTATCTGTAGTTCTTCAGTAATAATTTACATCTAAGCATTCCAGTGAAAAGAATGCATTTGAAACCTTTGTGAATTACGTGAAATCGAGTTTGCAACCTTCTACTCGTGCAGAAAGCATTTTTGCAAATATGACTCTAAGTGTTTGTCAAAGATTGACATAACTGAAATCCTTCACATGGAGTAAGAACTTTGATCCGTAATAACTGTAGATTTCAGAGTCAAAACTCTTGCCACTTGGATCTTTTACATCTCTTGTATCTACACTACTTTGGGAAAATGAATATCGTGAAATCCTGCATTTAAACTCATTTAAAGCACATAACTGAAGCTTACTGAGCGCCACTGTACACTTGAAGATATTTAATTTGTTTGTGCACGACGTACACCGTGATAAAGCAAGACAACTGTGAAGTGACAGTAATAGCATACCATTCTCCGGTTTCCATTAACACACTTACTCCTTACCCATAATTCCTCTCATTTGCTGCTCCACCATGCAGGCATCCAATCACTTGGATCCTGCTCTGGTATGAAGCTCAACTGACCATCTGATTATGAGCGGAAGTAAGCTTCTCTGCTGGAGTACTGGCAAGAATACTGGCAAGAAAAGTAATCCAGGTTCACCTGAGTTGATCACCCATGGACTAGAGAAGCAGGGCAGATGAAGGATCTTGTGCTCAGATTGATGGAAGTGGAGAGGTGATGAAAAGAAAACAGCTGGGAGGCTTATTTGGCAGGGAGCTGCCTGCCATAAAAGAGTGATGACAGAGAGCAAAGAATCAGCACTGATGAAGAAAAATGAACGCTTCAGACGGCTGCAGATAAGGAGAACTGGAGCAATGAGGAGTCCGTCCGAGAGTGACAGTGATGTAAGATCATGAGACGAGAGGTTCAAAAGGTTCTTGTCATGACCGAACATAAATGGAAAATTTGTGTTTTGGCAACTTGTCCATATGAAAATGGTGGTTTTGGTCACTGAAAAGAAAATGCTTGATGTAGCAAAAGGGGGAAAAACACTGATGTCAGCCTGCACGTGACTGTTGTATAGATTTCTTTAGAGATCACGCTAGACAGGTAACTCGAATGTCACCCCTTACAAAAAAGAAGTTTATTCAAGTGTGCTTCTAGTATACTTCTTTTAAACTAAAAATAAGAGAGTATGCTTTCAGTTTACTTTTTATTTACTTATCAGAGATATACTTAATAAAGTTATACATAAGTATACTTGGCTTATACTGAAAAGTACATAGAAAAGTCTAAGTATATTAAGCTTATACTTAAACTTTTGATCAAGATATACTTAACAAAAGTGTAATAAAGTATTAAAATATCCGTGCCTTATGTTTAAGTGTACTTGCCCTGTACTTGTGCTCTAGCATTGACTCTTATGTATGTCTGTGGTTCCATATAAGGTTGTTTGTTTGTTTGTTTTTAATTTCTCCTGAGTGGGATAATTAATTTTTTTATTTATTTCTTTTTCTTTAGAGCTTGGATGTCAATTTCAGTTGTCATTGCCATGTTTTTATACTTTGGCATTTAATACAATGTTGCTTTAAATTTTGATTTTTAAAGAAAATGAATATGTTCTTAATCCTGAGTATCTGTTGTTATTTTGTGAATTCTTACCTTTATAACTTCATTGTAACTTAAGGTACAAAACATTTAAGTTGTCTACTGGTAGTGTGCATGAGGTAAGGGTCAGGGCTAGAAAACTAATAGTATACCTAGAAGGGTAATTGCAGTATACTTTAAAACTAAAAAGTGGACGAGATGTATATAACCAGTAACTAATAGTATATTTCCAATATGCTATAAAGTATACTTTAATAAACTAAAAAGTGGACTAGAAGTGTGTAACGAGTAAACCAGTAGTATATTTCTAGTATACTACAAAGTATACTTTATTAAAGTAAAAAGTGGACTAGAAGTATAAAACAAGTAAACTCATAGTATATTTCCAGTATACTATGAAGTATGCTTTTGTAAACTAAAGAGTGGACTACAAGTATAGAACTAGTAAACTATTAGTATACAAGTTTACTTGTGGTATACTTGCAGTACAAAATAAAAAATACTAGTTGTATGCTCAAAGTTTACTTCTCTTAGACTTAAAGTATACTTTTTATAAACTAAAAGTGGGCCAATTTAGTCCCAAGAAGAATTCGATTAGTTTACTTTCAAGTATACTGTAAGTACATTGATATCAGTATACTTGGTATGCAAAAGTATACTTAAGGAAATGTACTTTAACTTTACTGAAGTATCCTTAATAAAATGAACTTGAAGTAAACTTCTTTTTGATAAGGGACACAGTCTGAATGTTTTTCCAAAGACTGCTTTCAGGCAGGACATTGAGACTGATACTGAACATCATCCATCCATCCATTATCTCTAGCCGCTTTATCCTGTTCTACAGGGTCACAGGCAAGCTGGAGCCTATCCCAGCTGACTACAGGCGAAATGCGGGGTACACCCTGGACAAGTCACCAGGTCATCGCAGGGCTGACACATAGACACAGACAACCATTCACACTCACACCTACAGTCAATTTAGAGCCACCAGTTAACCTAACCTGCATGTCTTTGGACTGTGGGGGAAACCGGAGCACCTGGAGGAAACCCACACAGACACGGGGAGACCGTGCAAACTCCACACAGAAAGGCCCTCGCTGGCCACGGGGCTCGAACCCAGAACCTTCTTGCTGTGAGGCAACAGCGCTAACCACTACACCACCGTGCCACCCCACTGAACATCAAAGCTGGTTTAAATGGTGTTTTTAGAGGTGGGTGACTTTTAGAGGTGGGTTTATAGTGTTGGTGATTAAAAGCCTTTGGCTAATAGGTAGCCTTTTATCGTATCTCATGACTGCTTCCGTTCCATCCTCTATTGCGTATGTGATGCATTGCATTACTCACTATAGGTGGATTGTGAATGCAAATGGCATAAAGGGGAGTAAAAGCGATGCAGAATATGATTGCAGTGCACCACGAAGACACCTGATCGAAGATTGCATCATGAACTGCTGGTCAAATGCACACCAACAAACACACTCTTTCACACCACTGATGGTGTAAGATAAGCTCAGACACACACATACCCACAAACGCAAATCCTGCACACGCTACTGACCGGCTCTCTGTCGCACATTCAGGCTCAGACTTGTAAAAACAGTCTGTATAATCAAACTGACAGTAATAAGATTGTCTAGACAGAAAGACACAACCACATACAACAGAGCAGGACAGAAAAGGTGAAACTTTATCTTTCCTGATATTCTGGATCCTAATGCTAAAACCTTGGGAGGCATGTTGATATCCTCAGAACAGAAATGAACAAAGACTGAATTGAATAACATGTGGGTGGGTGGGTGGGTGGATAAGGCAGAAGTGAAAGAATGAACATGAGGCATAAAGCTGACAGAGAATAAAACAGAGAAGAGGTATGACAGGTTAATAAAAGCAGAAACCACAACATAGCAGACAAAGGACACATGAAAGCATTGAAGAGGCACTGGCTAGAGATATAGATTGGGAATAAAAGGGTGTCAGAAGGTGAAAGAGGGGAAAAATAGAACAGAGGGATCAAGAGGACAAAAAGAGCAATGACTGACAAACCAAATACAGGACCAAAAACAACAGACTTGACTCATATTAGCTTAACAACTTGAATTAAAACATGGGACTGCTACAGAGAACTCAAGGCAAGAGGAGAGAGAGAGAGAGAGAGAGAGAGAGAGCACACGCAATGTAGATATATTAAAAAAGATGGCGTGACAGGCCCAGGCAGAGATGGAGAGCCCTGATTAGGATCCAGGTGGACAGTAAATAAATCAGCCAGCGCTTAGGCTAAGTGTGACTGAAATATCTGTGATATACCATGTTGAAAGGTAGAAAGAGAGAGAGAGATAGAGAGCAGGAACGGTAAAAGGTAGAAGAGAGAATCGTCCCAGCCTGCCTCATCTCCGAGAGAAACAGAAAGGCTGACAGCTGAGACACAACCAGTACAAGTGTACGATTGAGGGAGGAAAATGTCACACTGAGCCTGGAAATGACAGGTGGACTGTGGGAGATGAGAAACAAGAATAGAAAGTGGCAATAAAATGGACTTTAGTGTGATGATATGGAAGAAGAGGCAGCAGCAGCCTCATTTCCAAAACGCTGCATGGGTTCCAGTGTGTGTGCAAAACTAATATGATTACTAAAATCATACTTACAATGTCTTCTAATCCACTTTATAAATCCCATCTCACAAAAAAAAAAAAAAAAACATGAGCATATGCACAAAAGCTTCACGTCCCACCTCATCTTCTCCCCTGAAATACTCCAAATCACACTTAAAGCCTAGGTCACAACCGGCCGTACGTGCTCCTATGGCCGGTCTACATGCAAAAAACGCAAGAAATGCACGGAGGGCGCGCGCGTGACGTGCTGATTTTCGAGCCGTAGACTGGCCGCAGACCGGCCGTAGAGGTTCTTTGTCATGTCAAACAAACTCTACGGGCGCTTACGTTTTTTTCAGGTTGCAAGACAAACTTACGGCCAACGTGCGTCTTTCTCCACGAACAAAAAAAACGCAGCGATTTGGGAAACGCCAAAAATCGCACGGCCAAAAAAATCGTACGTCTGCTTGTGACCTAGGCTTAATGTGTGACATTTGTTTTTTTTTTAATTATATTTATGGGCGGCACAGTGGTGTAGTGGTTAGCGCTGTCGCCTCACAGCAAGAAGGTCCGGGTTCGAGCCCCGTGGCCAGCGAGGGCCTTTCTGTGCGGAGTTTGCATGTTCTCCCCGTGTCTGCGTGGGTTTCCTCCGGGTGCTCCGGTTTCCCCCACAGTCCAAAGACATGCAGGTTAGGTTAACTGGTGGCTCTAAATTGACCGTAGGTGTGAATGTGAGTGTGAATGGTTGTCTGTGTCTATGTGTCAGCCCTGTGATGACCTGGCGACTTGTCCAGGGTGTACCCCGCCTTTCGCCCGTAGTCAGCTGGGATAGGCTCCAGCTTGCCTGCGACCCTGTAGAAGGATAAAGCGGCTAGAGATAATGAGATGAGATTATATTTACGACATTTCTCAGCAGAAACACCAGAGCCAACAATACGAAAAGTGAAAAGAGAAACTTGTAACTCTATAAATACCCAAATACACTACGATAAGTTAAAAAGTGTGAATGTTTATTCAGGCCATCTTGCAAATTCATTAGTCAGGGCCAGTCATGACTCACATATCACTTGCACATTAATAGTGTGATAATTTTAGTTTGAAAGAAAAGCTAATTAAAGTTCTGGCAGTTAATTTGCATAACACATGTGCTCAGAGATGCCATGTATAGCTGTCAAGGAGCCATTTATATTTGTAAAGGTACACAAATTGTATTATTACATACATATTTATTTCGCAGATTCCTTCAGATTATTCGGAGCGATGTCTGATTTCTTCATGATGATTACTTCTATTCTGGCTCCATCTCAGGAACGACTTCCAAGGGAATTAAAACACGTCCACACAAGCACGTACGTTATTATCTAACACAAATACACATTTTTTCCAGATCCCAAAGCATATTTATGACTTTGTTAGTACAGGGTTTCACACAACTTTGCACATAATGTCTGGGTTTTGATCAACTCTAACTGAAATACAGGGTTAGTCAAAATTATGTTAACACTTAAATGGTAGAAACCAATCAGATCTGTGGTGGAAATTCACCAATGGCATACTGCTGCACCATCTGTAAATGGACGTCTGACATCACTGTTGGGGTGTCAAAAAAGTAGGGCCCAATTACGCCAGCAGCGGTCACGGCGCACCACACATTCAGGAGAAAAATAATCCATTAGTGTTAACATAATTTTGACAAACCCTGTACTTTGCCTTTTAATGGGCAAGTGTTCTCTTTAATCTTGACTGGGGAATTTAATTAAAAGTGGAGTGTCAAAGCTTTCTGGTATTTTCATTACTTTGCCACTTGACTCACCCACATCAAACAGTTCAGTAAAATTGTATAGCAGTATATGCACGGTTGAGACTATGGGTGATGGCATGGACACCTCCATTCACACACACCTCTAAATTAAGCACCTCTAAAATCTCTACAATTGTTTGATTTGTACAGGTAAGTAAATGTCCATCCAAGGGACGTTATCCTGCTGATGATGAATATTTAGAGCTTGCCAGGTTGTCCTAGCAAGTAACCTTATTATCCACATACTCTCCACTGACTCCCTCATTTAAATCAAATCCTGAAACTGTAAACCAGACCACCTACCCTCCCCTAGCTTCCCTAAACACCTCAACTGCAATTATGTCTATTCAAAGCCTCACGGTAGAAGAGAAATTAATCTTGAGAAGCCAGATGCTCTCGTCTCATGTTTCAAGCCTTTTAGTGTCAAGAACTATTTACCTCAAAATTAAGGCAGCACAGTCTTGTCTCATCCCATAGCCTTATGGACAAATCCTGACAAATCTACACTCTTGGGGGCTAACAGTTCTAGCTTCCTAGTGTGGCTCTATTTGGAACATCTGAAATTAAACCCTTTGTTTTAGGGTTCAACATAGATTCTTCAAGTGTTCCCTCACTTTCCACCAACAGGGAAAGCATTCCATTCTGGTTTTCCAACTAATTTTGAACCATTCAGACGAAAAATAAATTGGTTTGGAATCTGAAGAACTGGTTCCCAATTGGAACCAAAAGATAACTGGTTTTTCCATTGTGAACTGTGTTGACATCAGTGGGTGTGTCATTAGTTTGGAGATTTTCTACATCTTTTTATCATTAGTATTTGATCCATGCTTGTTTTTTGGATGAAAACAAATATCTGCAATAATAGATCAAAAGCTCGCCTTTAATCAACATGATCCGCCATCTTGCTACTACTGTTTAGTTCTGTTGTAGAGTGTGCAATGCCTTCCGTTGATGATGCATCCTTGATTACAATGGTTCCACTCAAAACTGGTGGAAACGCAGGCTAGTTCTCTAGTTGGCACCAAGGTTCAAATAATCCTGAATGGAACTGGTTCAAGAACCTGTTCCTTGTTGGTCAAAAAGGGGTAAGAGAGATAAGCCAAAGAACTCCTCAGGGTGCCAAGAGTAGGCCATTATTTTCAGAGTATGAATACAAGTGCATGTTTTTGGTACTCTTTGATACTGATACCAAAATGAGTAACCAACTTAGTATTTTGCAATGTGGGCCATCGTGGAACATGCATCTCTGCTTTCATGTATGTTTATGTTAAAAATGGACTGCACCCTGACTTGCAAGAAAACTGCAGACCCTGGTGAGAAATGGGAAGGAAGCGTGCGTCTCACTGCACAAGGAATTGAAATGTTTTCACACACAAAAGTTTCTCTGTACACTCACGTCACTACACCACACTCATAAATATCTTTGCGTGTGCACAATTTGGCTCACTGAAGCTACTCTGCGCACTCAGGTTAGCTGCCCTGATGCTCTCTTTTAAAGATACTATTTAAACACCTCTGAGTTTTAGCACATTACTTGCATTGTAGGAAGCTGCTATAGTACTTGTTGATATTTTTGTTTGGGATCTGCTCATGAAATATCCAGATCGCTGTCATTTGGTATCGTCTGTTTATTACAACCCCAATTCCAAAAAAGTTGTGATGCTGTGTAAACTGGAAATAAAAACAAAATGTAATAATTTGCAACCCTTAGCAAAAAGAAGTTTATTCAAGTGTACTATGAGTATACTTATTTTTTACTAAAACTGAGGAAGTATACTTGAAGTTGACTTTTTATCAACTATATTTTATATACTTAAGAATAGTATAGTGAAGCATACTTGGCTTATACTGAAAAGTGTAAACAAAAGTCTAAGACTAAGTACATTAATACTAAGACTTATACTTTAATACTAAAACTTATACTTTAGTATACTTTTTACGTTTTTCTGCCACAAAGTACTAATACTTAGTATATCTTGCTCCAAGTGCATAATAAGGTCAAGTCATTGACTCATTCTTAACATTTAATTTATATATTAATATAATATAATGCTGGAGTTTAAAACTTTACAGTATATAGTATGTGTGCTCAATTGCATAATATGTACCTTAAAATCATACACAAAAACAGAAAAACTTTTGACTTGACTTTATTGATCAAGAGACCATTATGTTTACATTTTTACATGCAAATGTGCACTTTTTCCTTTCATTTTCTCCAGTAAGGAAGGGCTTGATTTCATAGGTCTTTGTTTTAGAAATGTTTTAAAATATATCAAACTTGTTTTCAACATTCTGTCTTGTGATTTTGTAAATGCATCACACTCTTGTGTACATACAGTATGAGTAAACTTTAAGAATACTTTAAGGAGTATATTTCCAGTATAGTAAGCTACAAGTAATATGCCAAGCAAACTTAAAGTATAACAAGTAAACTAGTGAAATAACCAACGTTTATAACAGTATACTTAAAGTATACAATAATAAACTAAAAATAGGGACTCGAAGTATATAACTAGTACAATGGCAGTATATCGATAAGTGTACTTGTGGTATACTTTAAGCATACGAGAGGGATATACCAAGTACATTGATAGTATATAGATGAGTGTACTTGTTGTATACTTTAAAGTGTACTTTTGCAAACTTAAAATGAACTTTAAAGTATACTTTTATAAACTTGAAATTTTCCAATTTAGTCCGAAAAAGTATTACATTTGTATACTTTCTAGTACACTAAAAGTACATGGTCTGTAGTATACTTGCTATACTTATACTGAAGCATACTTAATAAAATGAACTTTAAGTATACTACTTTTTGCTAAGGGAAATCATGGAAACCTTATATTTCATTGAAAATAGTACAAAGACAACATACCAAATGTAGAAACTGAGAAATTTTATTGTTTTTTTGAAAAATATATGCTCATTCTGAATTTGATGTCAGCAACATGTTTTAGAAAAGTTGGGACAGGGCCAACAAAAGACAGAAAAAGTTGTGTAGTGCTAAAAAAAACGAATTAAGTTAATTGGCAACAGATCAGTAACACGATTGGGTACAAAAAGAGCATCCCAGAGAGGCAGAGTCTCAGGGAAGTAAAGATGGGGAAGGGTTCACCGCTCTGTGAAAGACTGTGTGAGCAAACAGTGCAACAATTTAAGAATAACGTTCATCAATGTAAAATTGCAAAGAATTTGGGGTTCATATCATCTATGGTACACCTCATCTCATCTCATTATCTCTAGCCACTTTATCCTGTCCTACAGGGTCGCAGGCAAGCTGGAGCCTATCCCAGCTGACTACGGGTGAAAAGCGGGGTACACCCTGGACAAGTCACCAGGTCATCACAGGGCTGACACATAGACACAGACAACCATTCACACTCACACCTACGGTCAATTTAGAGTCACCAGTTAACCTAACCTGCATGTCTTTGGACTGTGGGGGAAACCGGAGCACCCGGAGGAAACCCATGCGGACACGGGGAGAACATGCAAACTCCGCACAGAAAGGCCATCGTCGGCCACGGGGCTCGAATCCGGACCTTCTTGCTGTGAAGCGACAGCGCTAACCACTACACCACCGTGCCGCCCATCTATGGTACATAATATCATTAAAAGATTCAGAGAATCTGGAGAAATCTCTGTATGCAAGAGACAAGGCTGAAAACTGACATTGGATGCCTGTGATCTTCAGGTCCTCAGGAGACACTGGACTAAAATCAGACACATGCCTGTAGTAGAAATCAATGTATGGGCTCAGGAACATTTCAGAAAACCATCATCTGTGAAAACAGTTCATTACTGCAGCCACAAATGCAAGTTAAAATCATATATTAACAATGACCAGAAACACCGCCACCTTCTCTGGGCCCGAGCTCTTTTATGATGGACTGAGGCAAAATGGAAAAATGTCCTGAGGTCTGACAAATCAAAAGTAGAAATTCTTTTTAGAAATCATGGACACCACGTCCTCCAGGCTAAAGAGGAGACGGACCATCCGGCTTGTTATCAGTGCACAGTTCAAAAGCCAACATCTGTGATGGTATGAGGGTGCATTAGTGCACAAGACATAGGTAGCTTGTACATCTGGGAAGGCATCATTAATGCTGAATGATATATACACGTTTCAGAGTAATATGCTGCCATCCAGAAAAAAATCTTTTTCAGGGAAGGCCTTCCTTCTTTCAGCAAGACAACGCCAAACTGCTTTCTGCACATATTAAAACTGCATGGCTCTGTCGTAAAAGAGTCCAGGTGCTAAACTGGCCTGCCTGCAGTCCAGACCTATCTCCCATTTAAAACATTTGGCACATTATGAAGCGCAAAATACTACAAAGGAGACCTGAACTGTTGAGCAACTGAAACTGTATATCAGGCAAGAATGGGACAATGTTTCTCTTTCAAAACTACAGCAGTTGGTCTCCTCAGTTCCCAAACATTACAGAGTGTTGTTAAAAGCAGAGGTGATGCAACGCAGTGGTAAACATGCCCCTGTCCCAACTTTTTTGAAACGTGTTCCTGACATCAAATTCAAAATGAGCATATATTTTAATTCTCAGTTTCAACATTTGGTATGTTGTCTCTGTACTATTTTCAGTGAAATATAGGGTTTCCATGACTTGCAAATTATCACATTCTGTTTTTATTTACATTTACACAGTATCCCAACATTTTTGGAAATGGGGTTGTAGAAGGAGAATGCACACTAGACTCAGAGCATCACGTTTGTTTGTTTTTTACAAATAGAACAACATATGAGTATGAGGAAATGAGTGAGATATTGAATTGACCCAAGTATTAGTATTGATGTATCCCTGCCTGAGACCATACTGCTTTCAAAACGTCATGCTCTGTCCACTATGGCCTCTTCCTAATCTTAGGAAAAATAAATAATAATAAATTGATAATATGTAATCACACTGAATAAAGGTGTCCTAGTGATCACTGTTTGGTGATTAAAAAAGTTATATCTGCCATTTGCTGAACTTGCAAATACATCAGACAGGAAGTGCATGAGTGATGGTCAGGGTAACCGTGGTAACAAAAAGCAGAGAGCCCATCAGAGTTCCTGCAGAGTGTAAAATCACAAAGTAAAAACTGATTTCACACATAGTGGCTGCTTCTTAACTCAACATGCAGTTTAATACGAACCTTTCACTTTGTTCGTTCCATATGAAGGTCCCATGTACTCTTGGTTGACTCGCCTGGGTTGATCGGATTATAGAATTAAATACGGTGGGAAGTCATCAGCAGTGGTCACAGTGTTAATCTGATTTCAGCCAAGTACAGGGCAGACGAGAGGGGAGCAAAGGCCATTGCCTTGTCCATGCTATAGCAGGTCTTTGTCGTTTAAGTCAGTGGAACATATGCATAATTATTACCAAGAGGGTAAGAAGTAAACGAGAGGAAACGGAACAATTTGAGAGAGCATAACAGCAGCGCTCTTAATGAGATCTCTTATTGACAGACTGGAAAAAGGTGCATTATAAACATATATACAGTACAGTATAGATCTTTACAGTCGGTCATGTATATATTTATATTTACATATGTATAGAATACAGACGCTTCAGGCAATGTTCACATCAACCATCAGAATGAGGAAAAAAATGTGACCTTGGTGATTTTTACCGTCACAAGCTTGTTGGTGCCAGGCGAGCTGATTTGACTATTTCGATAACTACTGATCTCCTGGGATTTTACTCAGAATGATGCAATAAAGAAAAAACATCCAGTGAGTGTCAGTTCTGTGGAGAGAAATGCCTTGTGAGAGGTCAACAGAAAATGACCAGACTGGTTAAAAACTGACAGAAAGACTACAGGAACTCAGATAAAAACACTGTACAACTGCGGTGAACTGAAAAGCATCTCAGAATGAACTACATGTTGAACCTTGAGGTGGATGGGCAACAACAACAGAAGACCATGTTGGGTTCCACTTCTGTAAGCCAAGGACAGAAAGCTGAGGCTGCAGTGGGCACAGGCTCCAACACTGGAGAGTTGAAGACTGGAAAAATGTACCCTAGTCTGATGAATCTTGATTTCTGCTGAAACTCCCAGATAGTAGGGTCAGAATTTGGCACCAACAGCATGACTCCATGGACCCAAGCATAGACCCATTCTATCAACAGTCCAGACTGGTGGAGGTGGTGTAATGGTGTAGAGAGTGTTTTCTTGGTACACTTTGGGCCTGTTAATACCAATCGATCATTGCTTGAATTCCACAGACTATTTGAGTATTGTTAGTGACCATGTGCATCCAATTCACCATCTTCTAATGGCTACTTCCAGCATGATAATGCACCATGTCACAAAGCAAAAGTCATCTTAAACTGGTTTCATGACCATGACGACGAGTTCAGTGTTCTTCAGTAGCCGTTCCAGTCACTCGATCTGAATCCAATAGAACACCTTTGGAATGTGGTAGAATGGGAGGTTTGCAGCATTAAAAAAATGCACCTGAAAAATCTGCAGGAATTCTGTGATGTAATCAAGTCAACATTGCATTACAGCGAGTCAGAGCTACAGAGCTAATGCTGTTTTCGAGGCAAAGTCACAACTTGTATTTCACAACTTATGTTTCGCTGGTTGGACTATTTCTCAATAGTCCAACCAGCAAGAAACAGGTTTCAAAGTTCAAGTTTTCTTTTGAAATTTCACATTTTAAAATAGTATTTCAGGTTGTATAGCAGTACTGGCTTTAGATCAGTTAATATACAATCACAGTACTTAGCTAAATCTATAACACTGACTACAATAATTACTCAGTACGTTTACATGCACATCCAAATCGAGCTGCTGTCAGTAATCGAGCAAAGGGTCCCAGCAGGGGTGCCAGAGAAATCCAATCCTACATGCACACAAGGAAATCGAGCTATTGTGTGAGGTACATTGTGCACCCGAGCCACAGGTGGCGCTACACGCCCCATCGTGTTGGTACACTTCCGGTTGTCGTCATGAAGAAGAGCTATTCAAGAGTGTAAACAAAGTTATCAGTTCCGTGTTCTCCATTGCGTGTTTTTCTCCCGTCCATGAATTTTAATATATTCAACTCCTTAAGCTGAATGAGCATGAACCAGGGATCCCAGCAGTAATTGAAAAAAATAGAGGAATGTAAGAAACTATCAGCAGGGGTCAAGGGGGCTGCCTGAAGCTGTTGAGATTTTAACATTTAAAGATGCTGTAGAACACATTTTTTACATAGATTTAACATAGAAAAGCAACAGAATTTAACAATAATGTGTATCTATTTGATGCCATATTTTGTAATCAATGACATAAGTGGCAAAAAAAAAAATTATAAAAATTAGGTGAAAATGTAGCTTTGAAGAATATACTTGCCTAAATATTCCACTGATTTTGTTATAATATAACAATAGTATCCATAGTTCATCTCATTTGTTTATTTTTTTGTTTCAAGTTAATGTCAAAACTAGTCTAATATAAGCCACATTCATTTTTCAAAAATCATGAATATGAGCAGAAATCAATGATTCAGTAATATTAGATATATACATATGTACAGCAAATACTGGAGATATTTGATTTAAACCTCTCTTTTTGAAAGGTTTCACTGCAAAGGAATTTAATGCTCTTTTCTGGGGTGCATTCTGTCTTTCCTCCAGTTTTCTCTGCTTTTGTTTCTCTGATCTTTCCTTCTGCTTTTCTGATGTTCCTGCAGTGCTCTGAATTAAGTTCAACACATTAGAAACAAAAGCACGAACGGAGTTAAAACATGTTTTCTAGAAAATGGGCGCAGCCATATTGTTTTCTCATTCTGTCGCGTACAGTCTCGCGGTATTTACATCATTTTAACTTCCGAGTGTTCCCGATCAGCCCGGTAGATGGCGGTAATACACATCAATTGTTAACCGCTAATAAATCGACAGAAGAAGAAGAAGGAGTGTTCCCGAATGTCAACAAGAACAAACGAAGCCAACGAAAACATCGCTAAACAAGTAAACCAAATCAGAACGTATTCTGCTGGTCATTTTACTTAAACATATTTTTAATGGATATACAAGAGATTTTTAAAAAAAAAAACACTTTCGCTAGAAAATAGCGGAATAACGCTAAATAGCGGACATCTGGGATCCCTGATGAACTCTGTCTCCTCATTGCTCCAGAAGTGCACGTTTCTGCTCGCCATTTTCTCTTCTTCGTTTGTTCCTCCTGACCTCTTCTGCTGCTCGCTACTACTGTTGTCATGCCGACCAAGGCTGTCGTGTTTCCCGCTTGTAGTCTCGTCACTCGTCACTTCCAGAAGGGGCAGTGCTGAAGTAAGTAGCTCGAATACGTAGCTCGATAGGGTTTACATGCACTAAGTAGCTCGGCAAAAATCGCATAATCTAGGTCGTGTAGCTCGATTACGAGAAATCAAGTTCGGTTCAATTTCAGCCTAGCTAAGGTGTTTCCATGGCATTTAGAACTTCGATTTCAGTCGAGCAACGGCAGAAATTCGATTTTCTCTATGTGCATGTAAACGCACTCACTGTTTTGTGAAGTTAGTCACCAATGTTAGAGTTATCACTAACTTTAGCCAGCTAGGTTGATGCTAATGCTACTTGCTAATTGTTTTATCCTAAGTGCTACTGTGAACTAATGCAAATGTGGTAGCTGTAGCAATTAGCCTCGAACTAAACCTATCCTAGTGTATATATTGGTGTGTGAGTGCATGCATGTGTTTGTGTTCTCGATATTGTATTGCATCCAGCCTGCATGTGATTTTTTTCCATTATAGTGTTTACTTATTGAATTAAATGGCAAGCTAATGCTAAATTTAAAAAGAAAAAAAAGTCTATGATTTTCAACACTTTTGTTCCAACTAGCTTTTGAAGCCCTACACAGCATGGATCCAGGAGACAGTTCTCAGCAGTCAGCTGAAAAGGACGTGTTTTTTGGTACGTGCTTATTGTATGCTGTTAATGGTCTCGTTTCGGCAACTGCGCGAACAAGACCAAAGAACCATGTGTTTCTATATTCCATACATCGCAGCCAAGCTAGACATGCTATATAAAACAGATTCAGCTTCAGCTTTATATTTAAAAATATTGCATATCCCAGGGCTAGTTCCTTTCTCCTGCATGTCTGTTCTCACTGATAAGCTACACCTGACTGTGCATACAGCGTGTTTATCAGCGGCAGAATATAAGACTGTGCGCTTTAACAGTAATAGCCATCTGGAGAGTTCCTA